>NW_026646292.1:0-33938 GCF_949987535.1 Balaenoptera acutorostrata
GAAAAATGGATAAAGAAGTTGTGGTCCTCATGTACAATGGAATATCACTCAGCCATGAAATCAACGTCATAAGGCTAGTAGCAGCACGATGAGTGGATTTAGGTACGACGATTCTAAGTGAAATAAGTCACACAGAAAAAGACACTTATCATAAGATATCACTTCTAGAGGGAATGTAAAAACCGCTACACTTGAACTGAATTGCAAAACAGAACAGAGTCCCACGTTTAGGAAACACACTATGGCTGCTGAACGGGAAAGGTGAGGTGGGGTGATGCATAAAACAAGGGTTTCAAATTAGCTCCGATACCGTTCCATAAACCCAATATGTAAGAGACAAGACCTATTCCTTTTTCAGTGAACTGGACTCAACACCCCCTATTCACCGCACAAGAATATATCTGGCTAGGAAGAATCTTCAAACCTATGTATTGATATCTCTCTGTAAGTGAGTCAAGGGGGTGTAAAGCGGCATAAACACAGCCGTGAAAAGCAGCTAAACCCCATTATAAAAATAAATTACTTTTCAAAACCCGTGAAACAAAGACAGTGAAAGAGAGAGAAATTCTTACAAAATTCGTTCAGGGGCTGTGATGCAACCTGGATTGACCATATCTAGACCCACAGCTGATTGAGACATAAGGGTGGACACTCTTGGGGCTGAGAGGTTCGGTGAGGTTGGGTGAGCCAACGCAGACCCTTTCAAGTAATACTGCATGGTACCCATCCCATGGGTCCCAAATCTCCAGGTTCAAGGGCATCTTCCTACGTCGAAAACAGGCATGAGAAACCCAGAAGATGGTACACGGTGTGATCGGGAAAGGTTTCTAAAACGCACCTCATTTCTCATCTCCTTTGCTCGGGTTCGCCATTCCAGCCGATTTACTAGCCATCTCCCTCCTTGGAGAATCAGCACCTTTAACCTCCTGTTCCGTACAGGTTGCAATTTGTCCTGAGGATGAACGGGAAGAGGGGGAACCAATGAGAGACTAGCTCTAGGTGTTGGGACAGGCACAGGTCACTCTATTTTCCCATCAGGAAGAAGAATTAAGCACAAGCTCAGCCTGCCCCCCAGAACCAGAAGAGGGCCTGAAGCAATCCTGCGCTTTTGCGGCCAGCTCCCAAAAAAGCGAGTTGAAAAATGGAGCTCAGGGGCACTGCAATTCACAAACCTGCAGAGTTTTAAATGATACCTCTCGTCCACAAATATATTAAGGGAAGGCAACGAAGAGGCTTTGAAAGCAAGGCAGAATTGCAGGAAACAGATTTCAGGAGGTAGATTCGAATCGCCTTGAAAGCACATGAAAAGCGGCAAAACGTGGACAATGATGCCCTTGGCCAAAAAGGGCGTATGCGTTTTTTCCTGAATATATTCAGGAAAAAACGCATACGCCCTTTTTGGCCAACCAAGCAACCTGGAAAGGCCAATCAGCGCTCCAAAGAAGTCTCGCTTCCCAGCGGGCAAAAGGGCCATGCGGAAAAAAGTGTCCAAACCAGAAATGCAGGACCGGCCATGGAGAAATGGGAGCCTTGCTACGCTGATGGGTGGGATGTAAATTGCCAACAGCCACTCCGGAGAAGTGTACGGTGTGTTCTGAAACATCTAAAAAACACAGCTTGGAGAGCATAGGGCACTTCCACTCATGGGCGTATAAATTGGGAAAACTAAAAATCAGCAAGACACAGGCACCCCAAAGTTTAGGGCTGCTCTGTGGACAAGAACCCCCACTTCATTACACCTTAAATATCCTAGGAAAGAGAAAAATGGATAAAGAAGTTGTGGTCCTCATGTACAATGGAATATCACTCAGCCATGAAATCAACGTCATAAGGCTAGTAGCAGCACGATGAGTGGATTTAGGTACGACGATTCTAAGTGAAATAAGTCACACAGAAAAAGACACTTATCATAAGATATCACTTCTAGAGGGAATGTAAAAACCGCTACACTTGAACTGAATTGCAAAACAGAACAGAGTCCCACGTTTAGGAAACACACTATGGCTGCTGAACGGGAAAGGTGAGGTGGGGTGATGCATAAAACAAGGGTTTCAAATTAGCTCCGATACCGTTCCATAAACCCAATATGTAAGAGACAAGACCTATTCCTTTTTCAGTGAACTGGACTCAACACCCCCTATTCACCGCACAAGAATATATCTGACTAGTAAGAATCTTCAAACCTATGTATTGATATCTCTCTGTAAGTGAGTCAAGGGGGTGTAAAGCGGCATAAACACAGCCGTGAAAAGCAGCTAAACCCCATTATAAAAATAAATTACTTTTCAAAACCCGTGAAACAAAGACAGTGAAAGAGAGAGAAATTCTTACAAAATTCGTTCAGGGGCTGTGATGCAACCTGGATTGACCATATCTAGACCCACAGCTGATTGAGACATAAGGGTGGACACTCTTGGGGCTGAGAGGTTCGGTGAGGTTGGGTGAGCCAACGCAGACCCTTTCAAGTAATACTGCATGGTACCCATCCCATGGGTCCCAAATCTCCAGGTTCAAGGGCATCTTCCTACGTCGAAAACAGGCATGAGAAACCCAGAAGATGGTACACGGTGTGATCGGGAAAGGTTTCTAAAACGCACCTCATTTCTCATCTCCTTTGCTCGGGTTCGCCATTCCAGCCGATTTACTAGCCATCTCCCTCCTTGGAGAATCAGCACCTTTAACCTCCTGTTCCGTACAGGTTGCAATTTGTCCTGAGGATGAACGGGAAGAGGGGGAACCAATGAGAGACTAGCTCTAGGTGTTGGGACAGGCACAGGTCACTCTATTTTCCCATCAGGAAGAAGAATTAAGCACAAGCTCAGCCTGCCCCCCAGAACCAGAAGAGGGCCTGAAGCAATCCTGCGCTTTTGCGGCCAGCTCCCAAAAAAGCGAGTTGAAAAATGGAGCTCAGGGGCACTGCAATTCACAAACCTGCAGAGTTTTAAATGATACCTCTCGTCCACAAATATATTAAGGGAAGGCAACGAAGAGGCTTTGAAAGCAAGGCAGAATTGCAGGAAACAGATTTCAGGAGGTAGATTCGAATCGCCTTGAAAGCACATGAAAAGCGGCAAAACGTGGACAATGATGCCCTTGGCCAAAAAGGGCGTATGCGTTTTTTCCTGAATATATTCAGGAAAAAACGCATACGCCCTTTTTGGCCAACCAAGCAACCTGGAAAGGCCAATCAGCGCTCCAAAGAAGTCTCGCTTCCCAGCGGGCAAAAGGGCCATGCGGAAAAAAGTGTCCAAACCAGAAATGCAGGCCCGGCCATGGAGAAATGGGAGCCTTGCTACGCTGATGGGTGGGATGTAAATTGCCAACAGCCACTCCGGAGAAGTGTACGGTGTGTTCTGAAACATCTAAAAAACACAGCTTGGAGAGCATAGGGCACTTCCACTCATGGCCGTATAAATTGGGAAAACTAAAAATCAGCAAGACACAGGCACCCCAAAGTTTAGGGCTGCTCTGTGGACAAGAACCCCCACTTCATTACACCTTAAATATCCTAGGAAAGAGAAAAATGGATAAAGAAGTTGTGGTCCTCATGTACAATGGAGTATCACTCAGCCATGAAATCAACGTCATAAGGCTAGTAGCAGCACGATGAGTGGATTTAGGTACGACGATTCTAAGTGAAATAAGTCACACAGAAAAAGACACTTATCATAAGATATCACTTCTAGAGGGAATGTAAAAACCGCTACACTTGAACTGAATTGCAAAACAGAACAGAGTCCCACGTTTAGGAAACACACGATGGCTGCTGAACGGGAAAGGTGAGGTGGGGTGATGCATAAAACAAGGGTTTCAAATTAGCTCCGACACCGTTCCATAAACCCAATATGTAAGAGACAAGACCTATTCCTTTTTCAGTGAACTGGACTCAACACCCCCTATTCACCGCACAAGAATATATCTGACTAGTAAGAATCTTCAAACCTATGTATTGATATCTCTCTGTAAGTGAGTCAAGGGGGTGTAAAGCGGCATAAACACAGCCGTGAAAAGCAGCTAAACCCCATTATAAAACTAAATTACTTTTCAAAACCCGTGAAACAAAGGCAGTGAAAGCGAGAGAAATTCTTACAAAATTCGTTCAGGGGCTGTGATGCAACCTGGATTGACCATATCTAGACCCACAGCTGATTGAGACATAAGGGTGGACACTCTTGGGGCTGAGAGGTTCGGTGAGGTTGGGTGAGCCAACGCAGACCCTTTCAAGTAATACTGCATGGTACCCATCCCATGGGTCCCAAATCTCCAGGTTCAAGGGCATCTTCCTACGTCGAAAACAGGCATGAGAAACCCAGAAGATGGTACACCGTGTGATCGGGAAAGGTTTCTAAAACGCACCTCATTTCTCATCTCCTTTGCTCGGGTTCGCCATTCCAGCCGATTTACTAGCCATCTCCCTCCTTGGAGAATCAGCACCTTTAACCTCCTGTTCCGTACAGGTTGCAATTTGTCCTGAGGATGAACGGGAAGAGGGGGAACCAATGAGAGACTAGCTCTAGGTGTTGGGACAGGCACAGGTCACTCTATTTTCCCATCAGGAAGAAGAATTAAGCACAAGCTCAGCCTGCCCCCCAGAACCAGAAGAGGGCCTGAAGCAATCCTGCGCTTTTGCGGCCAGCTCCCTAAAAAGCGAGTTGAAAAATGGAGCTCAGGGGCACTGCAATTCACAAACCTGCAGAGTTTTAAATGATACCTCTCGTCCACAAATATATTAAGGGAAGGCAACGAAGAGGCTTTGAAAGCAAGGCAGAATTGCAGGAAACAGATTTCAGGAGGTAGATTCGAATCGCCTTGAAAGCACATGAAAAGCGGCAAAACGTGGACAATGATGCCCTTGGCCAAAAAGGGCGTATGCGTTTTTTCCTGAATATATTCAGGAAAAAACGCATACGCCCTTTTTGGCCAACCAAGCAACCTGGAAAGGCCAATCAGCGCTCCAAAGAAGTCTCGCTTCCCAGCGGGCAAAAGGGCCATGCGGAAAAAAGTGTCCAAACCAGAAATGCAGGACCGGCCATGGAGAAATGGGAGCCTTGCTACGCTGATGGGTGGGATGTAAATTGCCAACAGCCACTCTGGAGAAGTGTACGGTGTGTTCTGAAACATCTAAAAACCACAGCTTGGAGAGCATAGGGCACTTCCACTCATGGGCGTATAAATTGGGAAAAATAAAAATCAGCAAGACACAGGCACCCCAAAGTTTAGGGCTGCTCTGTGGACAAGAACCCCCACTTCATTACACCTTAAATATCCTAGGAAAGAGAAAAATGGATAAAGAAGTTGTGGTCCTCATGTACAATGGAATATCACTCAGCCATGAAATCAACGTCATAAGGCTAGTAGCAGCACGATGAGTGGATTTAGGTACGACGATTCTAAGTGAAATAAGTCACACAGAAAAAGACACTTATCATAAGATATCACTTCTAGAGGGAATGTAAAAACCGCTACACTTGAACTGAATTGCAAAACAGAACAGAGTCCCACGTTTAGGAAACACACTATGGCTGCTGAACGGGAAAGGTGAGGTGGGGTGATGCATAAAACAAGGGTTTCAAATTAGCTCAGATACCGTTCCATAAACCCAATATGTAAGAGACAAGACCTATTCCTTTTTCAGTGAACTGGACTCAACACCCCCTATTCACCGCACAAGAATATATCTGACTAGTAAGAATCTTCAAACCTATGTATTGATATCTCTCTGTAAGTGAGTCAAGGGGGTGTAAAGCGGCATAAACACAGCCGTGAAAAGCAGCTAAACCCCATTATAAAAATATATTACTTTTCAAAACCCGTGAAACAAAGGCAGTGAAAGCGAGAGAAATTCTTACAAAATTCGTTCAGGGGCTGTGATGCAACCTGGATTGACCATATCTAGACCCACAGCTGATTGAGACATAAGGGTGGACACTCTTGGGGCTGAGAGGTTCGGTGAGGTTGGGTGAGCCAACGCAGACCCTTTCAAGTAATACTGCATGGTACCCATCCCATGGGTCCCAAATCTCCAGGTTCAAGGGCATCTTCCTACGTCGAAAACAGGCATGAGAAACCCAGAAGATGGTACACCGTGTGATCGGGAAAGGTTTCTAAAACGCACCTCATTTCTCATCTCCTTTGCTCGGGTTCGCCATTCCAGCCGATTTACTAGCCATCTCCCTCCTTGGAGAATCAGCACCTTTAACCTCCTGTTCCGTACAGGTTGCAATTTGTCCTGAGGATGAACGGGAAGAGGGGGAACCAATGAGAGACTAGCTCTAGCTGTTGGGACAGGCACAGGTCACTCTATTTTCCCATCAGGAAGAAGAATTAAGCACAAGCTCAGCCTGCCCCCCAGAACCAGAAGAGGGCCTGAAGCAATCCTGCGCTTTTGCGGCCAGCTCCCAAAAAAGCGAGTTGAAAAATGGAGCTCAGGGGCACTGCAATTCACAAACCTGCAGAGTTTTAAATGATACCTCTCGTCCACAAATATATTAAGGGAAGGCAACGAAGAGGCTTTGAAAGCAAGGCAGAATTGCAGGAAACAGATTTCAGGAGGTAGATTCGAATCGCCTTGAAAGCACATGAAAAGCGGCAAAACGTGGACAATGATGCCCTTGGCCAAAAAGGGCGTATGCGTTTTTTCCTGAATATATTCAGGAAAAAACGCATACGCCCTTTTTGGCCAACCAAGCAACCTGGAAAGGCCAATCAGCGCTCCAAAGAAGTCTCGCTTCCCAGCGGGCAAAAGGGCCATGCGGAAAAAAGTGTCCAAACTAGAAATGCAGGACCGGCCATGGAGAAATGGGAGCCTTGCTACGCTGATGGGTGGGATGTAAATTGCCAACAGCCACTCCGGAGAAGTGTACGGTGTGTTCTGAAACATCTAAAAAACACAGCTTGGAGAGCATAGGGCACTTCCACTCATGGCCGTATAAATTGGGAAAACTAAAAATCAGCAAGACACAGGCACCCCAAAGTTTAGGGCTGCTCTGTGGACAAGAACCCCCACTTCATTACACCTTAAATATCCTAGGAAAGAGAAAAATGGATAAAGAAGTTGTGGTCCTCATGTACAATGGAATATCACTCAGCCATGAAATCAACGTCATAAGGCTAGTAGCAGCACGATGAGTGGATTTAGGTACGACGATTCTAAGTGAAATAAGTCACACAGAAAAAGACACTTATCATAAGACATCACTTCTAGAGGGAATGTAAAAACCGCTACACTTGAACTGAATTGCAAAACAGAACAGAGTCCCACGTTTAGGAAACACACGATGGCTGCTGAACGGGAAAGGTGAGGTGGGGTGATGCATAAAACAAGGGTTTCAAATTAGCTCCGATACCGTTCCATAAACCCAATATGTAAGAGACAAGACCTATTCCTTTTTCAGTGAACTGGACTCAACACCCCCTATTCACCGCACAAGAATATATCTGACTAGGAAGAATCTTCAAACCTATGTATTGATATCTCTCTGTAAGTGAGTCAAGGGGGTGTAAAGCGGCATAAACACAGCCGTGAAAAGCAGCTAAACCCCATTATAAAAATAAATTACTTTTCAAAACCCGTGAAACAAAGACAGTGAAAGAGAGAGAAATTCTTACAAAATTCGTTCAGGGGCTGTGATGCAACCTGGATTGACCATATCTAGACCCACAGCTGATTGAGACATAAGGGTGGACACTCTTGGGGCTGAGAGGTTCGGTGAGGTTGGGTGAGCCAACGCAGACCCTTTCAAGTAATACTGCATGGTACCCATCCCATGGGTCCCAAATCTCCAGGTTCAAGGGCATCTTCCTACGTCGAAAACAGGCATGAGAAACCCAGAAGATGGTACACCGTGTGATCGGGAAAGGTTTCTAAAACGCACCTCATTTCTCATCTCCTTTGCTCGGGTTCGCCATTCCAGCCGATTTACTAGCCATCTCCCTCCTTGGAGAATCAGCACCTTTAACCTCCTGTTCCGTACAGGTTGCAATTTGTCCTGAGGATGAACGGGAAGAGGGGGAACCAATGAGAGACTAGCTCTAGGTGTTGGGACAGGCACAGGTCACTCTATTTTCCCATCAGGAAGAAGAATTAAGCACAAGCTCAGCCTGCCCCCCAGAACCAGAAGAGGGCCTGAAGCAATCCTGCGCTTTTGCGGCCAGCTCCCAAAAAAGCGAGTTGAAAAATGGAGCTCAGGGGCACTGCAATTCACAAACCTGCAGAGTTTTAAATGATACCTCTCGTCCACAAATATATTAAGGGAAGGCAACGAAGAGGCTTTGAAAGCAAGGCAGAATTGCAGGAAACAGATTTCAGGAGGTAGATTCGAATCGCCTTGAAAGCACATGAAAAGCGGCAAAACGTGGACAATGATGCCCTTGGCCAAAAAGGGCGTATGCGTTTTTTCCTGAATATATTCAGGAAAAAACGCATACGCCCTTTTTGGCCAACCAAGCAACCTGGAAAGGCCAATCAGCGCTCCAAAGAAGTCTCGCTTCCCAGCGGGCAAAAGGGCCATGCGGAAAAAAGTGTCCAAACCAGAAATGCAGGACCGGCCATGGAGAAATGGGAGCCTTGCTACGCTGATGGGTGGGATGTAAATTGCCAACAGCCACTCCGGAGAAGTGTACGGTGTGTCCTGAAACATCTAAAAAACACAGCTTGGAGAGCATAGGGCACTTCCACTCATGGCCGTATAAATTGGGAACACTAAAAATCAGCAAGACACAGGCACCCCAAAGTTTAGGGCTGCTCTGTGGACAAGAACCCCCACTTCATTACACCTTAAATATCCTAGGAAAGAGAAAAATGGATAAAGAAGTTGGGGTCCTCATGTACAATGGAATATCACTCAGCCATGAAATCAACGTCATAAGGCTAGTAGCAGCACGATGAGTGGATTTAGGTACGACGATTCTAAGTGAAATAAGTCACACAGAAAAAGACACTTATCCTAAGATATCACTTAGAGAGGGAATGTAAAAACCGCTACACTTGAACTGAATTGCAAAACAGAACAGAGTCCCACGTTTAGAAAACACACTATGGCTGCTGAACGGGAAAGGTGAGGTGGGGTGATGCATAAAACAAGGGTTTCAAATTAGCTCCGATACCGTTCCATAAACCCAATATGTAAGAGACAAGACCTATTCCTTTTTCAGTGAACTGGACTCAACACCCCCTATTCACCGCACAAGAATATATCTGACTAGTAAGAATCTTCAAACCTATGTATTGATATCTCTCTGTAAGTGAGTCAAGGGGGTGTAAAGCGGCATAAACACAGCCGTGAAAAGCAGCTAAACCCCATTATAAAACTAAATTACTTTTCAAAACCCGTGAAACAAAGACAGTGAAAGAGAGAGAAATTCTTACAAAATTCGTTCAGGGGCTGTGATGCAACCTGGATTGACCATATCTAGACCCACAGCTGATTGAGACATAAGGGTGGACACTCTTGGGGCTGAGAGGTTCGGTGAGGTTGGGTGAGCCAACGCAGACCCTTTCAAGTAATACTGCATGGTACCCATCCCATGGGTCCCAAATCTCCAGGTTCAAGGGCATCTTCCTACGTCGAAAACAGGCATGAGAAACCCAGAAGATGGTACACCGTGTGATCGGGAAAGGTTTCTAAAACGCACCTCATTTCTCATCTCCTTTGCTCGGGTTCGCCATTCCAGCCGATTTACTAGCCATCTCCCTCCTTGGAGAATCAGCACCTTTAACCTCCTGTTCCGTACAGGTTGCGATTTGTCCTGAGGATGAACGGGAAGAGGGGGAACCAATGAGAGACTAGCTCTAGGTGTTGGGACAGGCACAGGTCACTCTATTTTCCCATCAGGAAGAAGAATTAAGCACAAGCTCAGCCTGCCCCCCAGAACCAGAAGAGGGCCTGAAGCAATCCTGCGCTTTTGCGGCCAGCTCCCAAAAAAGCGAGTTGAAAAATGGAGCTCAGGGGCACTGCAATTCACAAACCTGCAGAGTTTTAAATGATACCTCTCGTCCACAAATATATTAAGGGAAGGCAACGAAGAGGCTTTGAAAGCAAGGCAGAATTGCAGGAAACAGATTTCAGGAGGTAGATTCGAATCGCCTTGAAAGCACATGAAAAGCGGCAAAACGTGGACAATGATGCCCTTGGCCAAAAAGGGCGTATGCGTTTTTTCCTGAATATATTCAGGAAAAAACGCATACGCCCTTTTTGGCCAACCAAGCAACCTGGAAAGGCCAATCAGCGCTCCAAAGAAGTCTCGCTTCCCAGCGGGCAAAAGGGCCATGCGGAAAAAAGTGTCCAAACCAGAAATGCAGGACCGGCCATGGAGAAATGGGAGTCTTGCTACGCTGATGGGTGGGATGTAAATTGCCAACAGCCACTCCGGAGAAGTGTACGGTGTGTTCTGAAACATCTAAAAAACACAGCTTGGAGAGCATAGGGCACTTCCACTCATGGGCGTATAAATTGGGAACACTAAAAATCAGCAAGACACAGGCACCCCAAAGTTTAGGGCTGCTCTGTGGACAAGAACCCCCACTTCATTACACCTTAAATATCCTAGGAAAGAGAAAAATGGATAAAGAAGTTGGGGTCCTCATGTACAATGGAATATCACTCAGCCATGAAATCAACGTCATAAGGCTAGTAGCAGCACGATGAGTGGATTTAGGTACGACGATTCTAAGTGAAATAAGTCACACAGAAAAAGACACTTATCCTAAGATATCACTTAGAGAGGGAATGTAAAAACCGCTA
The DNA here is from genome assembly GCF_949987535.1 of Balaenoptera acutorostrata. Taxonomy (NCBI): domain Eukaryota; kingdom Metazoa; phylum Chordata; class Mammalia; order Artiodactyla; family Balaenopteridae; genus Balaenoptera; species Balaenoptera acutorostrata. Next base: position 10,743 of record NW_026646292.1, read on the forward strand.
CACTTGAACTGAATTGCAAAACAGAACAGAGTCCCACGTTTAGAAAACACACTATGGCTGCTGAACGGGAAAGGTGAGGTGGGGTGATGCATAAAACAAGGGTTTCAAATTAGCTCCGATACCGTTCCATAAACCCAATATGTAAGAGACAAGACCTATTCCTTTTTCAGTGAACTGGACTCAACACCCCCTATTCACCGCACAAGAATATATCTGACTAGTAAGAATCTTCAAACCTATGTATTGATATCTCTCTGTAAGTGAGTCAAGGGGGTGTAAAGCGGCATAAACACAGCCGTGAAAAGCAGCTAAACCCCATTATAAAACTAAATTACTTTTCAAAACCCGTGAAACAAAGACAGTGAAAGAGAGAGAAATTCTTACAAAATTCGTTCAGGGGCTGTGATGCAACCTGGGTTGACCATATCTAGACCCACAGCTGATTGAGACATAAGGGTGGACACTCTTGGGGCTGAGAGGTTCGGTGAGGTTGGGTGAGCCAACGCAGACCCTTTCAAGTAATACTGCATGGTACCCATCCCATGGGTCCCAAATCTCCAGGTTCAAGGGCATCTTCCTACGTCGAAAACAGGCATGAGAAACCCAGAAGATGGTACACCGTGTGATCGGGAAAGGTTTCTAAAACGCACCTCATTTCTCATCTCCTTTGCTCGGGTTCGCCATTCCAGCCGATTTACTAGCCATCTCCCTCCTTGGAGAATCAGCACCTTTAACCTCCTGTTCCGTACAGGTTGCAATTTGTCCTGAGGGTGAACGGGAAGAGGGGGAACCAATGAGAGACTAGCTCTAGGTGTTGGGACAGGCACAGGTCACTCTATTTTCCCATCAGGAAGAAGAATTAAGCACAAGCTCAGCCTGCCCCCCAGAACCAGAAGAGGGCCTGAAGCAATCCTGCGCTTTTGCGGCCAGCTCCCAAAAAAGCGAGTTGAAAAATGGAGCTCAGGGGCACTGCAATTCACAAACCTGCAGAGTTTTAAATGATACCTCTCGTCCACAAATATATTAAGGGAAGGCAACGAAGAGGCTTTGAAAGCAAGGCAGAATTGCAGGAAACAGATTTCAGGAGGTAGATTCGAATCGCCTTGAAAGCACATGAAAAGCGGCAAAACGTGGACAATGATGCCCTTGGCCAAAAAGGGCGTATGCGTTTTTTCCTGAATATATTCAGGAAAAAACGCATACGCCCTTTTTGGCCAACCAAGCAACCTGGAAAGGCCAATCAGCGCTCCAAAGAAGTCTCGCTTCCCAGCGGGCAAAAGGGCCATGCGGAAAAAAGTGTCCAAACCAGAAATGCAGGACCGGCCATGGAGAAATGGGAGTCTTGCTACGCTGATGGGTGGGATGTAAATTGCCAACAGCCACTCCGGAGAAGTGTACGGTGTGTTCTGAAACATCTAAAAAACACAGCTTGGAGAGCATAGGGCACTTCCACTCATGGGCGTATAAATTGGGAACACTAAAAATCAGCAAGACACAGGCACCCCAAAGTTTAGGGCTGCTCTGTTGACAAGAACCCCCACTTCATTACACCTTAAATATCCTAGGAAAGAGAAAAATGGATAAAGAAGTTGGGGTCCTCATGTACAATGGAATATCACTCAGCCATGAAATCAACGTCATAAGGCTAGTAGCAGCACGATGAGTGGATTTAGGTACGACGATTCTAAGTGAAATAAGTCACACAGAAAAAGACACTTATCCTAAGATATCACTTAGAGAGGGAATGTAAAAACCGCTACACTTGAACTGAATTACAAAACAGAACAGAGTCACACGTTTAGGAAATACACTATGGCTGCTGATCGGGAAAGGTGAGGTGGGGTGATGCATAAAACAAGGGTTTCAAATTAGCTCCGATACCGTTCCATAAACCCAATATGTAAGAGACAAGACCTATTCCTTTTTCAGTGAACTGGACTCAACACCCCCTATTCACCGCACAAGAATATATCTGACTAGTAAGAATCTTCAAACCTATGTATTGATATCTCTCTGTAAGTGAGTCAAGGGGGTGTAAAGCGGCATAAACACAGCCGTGAAAAGCAGCTAAACCCCATTATAAAACTAAATTACTTTTCAAAACCCGTGAAACAAAGACAGTGAAAGAGAGAGAAATTCTTACAAAATTCGTTCAGGGGCTGTGATGCAACCTGGATTGACCATATCTAGACCCACAGCTGATTGAGACATAAGGGTGGACACTCTTGGGGCTGAGAGGTTCGGTGAGGTTGGGTGAGCCAACGCAGACCCTTTCAAGTAATACTGCATGGTACCCATCCCATGGGTCCCAAATCTCCAGGTTCAAGGGCATCTTCCTACGTCGAAAACAGGCATGAGAAACCCAGAAGATGGTACACCGTGTGATCGGGAAAGGTTTCTAAAACGCACCTCATTTCTCATCTCCTTTGCTCGGGTTCGCCATTCCAGCCGATTTACTAGCCATCTCCCTCCTTGGAGAATCAGCACCTTTAACCTCCTGTTCCGTACAGGTTGCAATTTGTCCTGAGGGTGAACGGGAAGAGGGGGAACCAATGAGAGACTAGCTCTAGGTGTTGGGACAGGCACAGGTCACTCTATTTTCCCATCAGGAAGAAGAATTAAGCACAAGCTCAGCCTGCCCCCCAGAACCAGAAGAGGGCCTGAAGCAATCCTGCGCTTTTGCGGCCAGCTCCCAAAAAAGCGAGTTGAAAAATGGAGCTCAGGGGCACTGCAATTCACAAACCTGCAGAGTTTTAAATGATACCTCTCGTCCACAAATATATTAAGGGAAGGCAACGAAGAGGCTTTGAAAGCAAGGCAGAATTGCAGGAAACAGATTTCAGGAGGTAGATTCGAATCGCCTTGAAAGCACATGAAAAGCGGCAAAACGTGGACAATGATGCCCTTGGCCAAAAAGGGCGTATGCGTTTTTTCCTGAATATATTCAGGAAAAAACGCATACGCCCTTTTTGGCCAACCAAGCAACCTGGAAAGGCCAATCAGCGCTCCAAAGAAGTCTCGCTTCCCAGCGGGCAAAAGGGCCATGGGGAAAAACGTGTCCAAACCAGAAATGCAGGACCGGCCATGGAGAAATGGGAGCCTTGCTACGCTGATGGGTGGGATGTAAATTGCCAACAGCCACTCTGGAGAAGTGTACGGTGTGTTCTGAAACATCTAAAAAACACAGCTTGGAGAGCATAGGGCACTTCCACTCATGGGCGTATAAATTGGGAAAACTAAAAATCAGCAAGACACAGGCACCCCAAAGTTTAGGGCTGCTCTGTTGACAAGAACCCCCACTTCATTACACCTTAAATATCCTAGGAAAGAGAAAAATGGATAAAGAAGTTGTGGTCCTCATGTACAATGGAATATCACTCAGCCATGAAATCAACGTCATAAGGCTAGTAGCAGCACGATGAGTGGATTTAGGTACGAGGATTCTAAGGGAAATAAGTCACACAGAAAAAGACACTTATCATAAGATATCACTTAGAGAGGGAATGTAAAAACCGCTACACTTGAACTGAATTACAAAACAGAACAGAGTCACACGTTTAGGAAACACACTATGGCTGCTGAACGGGAAAGGTGAGGTGGGGTGATGCATAAAACAAGGGTTTCAAATTAGCTCAGATACCGTTCCATAAACCCAATATGTAAGAGACAAGACCTATTCCTTTTTCAGTGAACTGGACTCAACACCCCCTATTCACCGCACAAGAATATATCTGACTAGTAAGAATCTTCAAACCTATGTATTGATATCTCTCCGTAAGTGAGTCAAGGGGGTGTAAAGCGGCATAAACACAGCCGTGAAAAGCAGCTAAACCCCATTACACAAATAAATTACTTTTCAAAACCCGTGAAACAAAGACAGTGAAAGAGAGAGAAATTCTTCCAAAATTCGTTCAGGGGCTGTGATGCAACCTGGATTGACCATATCTAGACCCACAGCTGATTGAGACATAAGGCTGGACACTCTTGGGGCTGAGAGGTTCGGTGAGGTTGGGTGAGCCAACGCAGACCCTTTCAAGTAATACTGCATGGTACCCATCCCATGGGTCCCAAATCTCCAGGTTCAAGGGCATCTTCCTACGTCGAAAACAGGCATGAGAAACCCAGAAGATGGTACACCGTGTGATCGGGAAAGGTTTCTAAAACGCACCTCATTTCTCATCTCCTTGGCTCGGGTTCGCCATTCCAGCCGATTTACTAGCCATCTCCCTCCTTGGAGAATCAGCACCTTTAACCTCCTGTTCCGTACAGGTTGCAATTTGTCCTGAGGATGAACGGGAAGAGGGGGAACCAATGAGAGACTAGCTCTAGGTGTTGGGACAGGCACAGGTCACTCTATTTTCCCATCAGGAAGAAGAATTAAGCACAAGCTCAGCCTGCCCCCCAGAACCAGAAGAGGGCCTGAAGCAATCCTGCGCTTTTGCGGCCAGCTCCCAAAAAAGCGAGTTGAAAAATGGAGCTCAGGGGCACTGCAATTCACAAACCTGCAGAGTTTTAAATGATACCTCTCGTCCACAAATATATTAAGGGAAGGCAACGAAGAGGCTTTGAAAGCAAGGCAGAATTGCAGGAAACAGATTTCAGGAGGTAGATTCGAATCGCCTTGAAAGCACATGAAAAGCGGCAAAACGTGGACAATGATGCCCTTGGCCAAAAAGGGCGTATGCGTTTTTTCCTGAATATATTCAGGAAAAAACGCATACGCCCTTTTTGGCCAACCAAGCAACCTGGAAAGGCCAATCAGCGCTCCAAAGAAGTCTCGCTTCCCAGCGGGCAAAAGGGCCATGCGGAAAAAAGTGTCCAAACCAGAAATGCAGGACCGGCCATGGAGAAATGGGAGCCTTGCTACGCTGATGGGTGGGATGTAAATTGCCAACAGCCACTCCGGAGAAGTGTACGGTGTGTTCTGAAACATCTAAAAAACACAGCTTGGAGAGCATAGGGCACTTCCACTCATGGGCGTATAAATTGGGAAAACTAAAAATCAGCAAGACACAGGCACCCCAAAGTTTAGGGCTGCTCTGTGGACAAGAACCCCCACTTCATTACACCTTAAATATCCTAGGAAAGAGAAAAATGGATAAAGAAGTTGTGGTCCTCATGTACAATGGAATATCACTCAGCCATGAAATCAACGTCATAAGGCTAGTAGCAGCACGATGAGTGGATTTAGGTACGACGATTCTAAGTGAAATAAGTCACACAGAAAAAGACACTTATCATAAGATATCACTTCTAGAGGGAATGTAAAAACCGCTACACTTGAACTGAATTGCAAAACAGAACAGAGTCCCACGTTTAGGAAACACACTATGGCTGCTGAACGGGAAAGGTGAGGTGGGGTGATGCATAAAACAAGGGTTTCAAATTAGCTCCGATACCGTTCCATAAACCCAATATGTAAGAGACAAGACCTATTCCTTTTTCAGTGAACTGGACTCAACACCCCCTATTCACCGCACAAGAATATATCTGACTAGGAAGAATCTTCAAACCTATGTATTGATATCTCTCTGTAAGTGAGTCAAGGGGGTGTAAAGCGGCATAAACACAGCCGTGAAAAGCAGCTAAACCCCATTATAAAAATAAATTACTTTTCAAAACCCGTGAAACAAAGACAGTGAAAGAGAGAGAAATTCTTACAAAATTCGTTCAGGGGCTGTGATGCAACCTGGATTGACCATATCTAGACCCACAGCTGATTGAGACATAAGGGTGGACACTCTTGGGGCTGAGAGGTTCGGTGAGGTTGGGTGAGCCAACGCAGACCCTTTCAAGTAATACTGCATGGTACCCATCCCATGGGTCCCAAATCTCCAGGTTCAAGGGCATCTTCCTACGTCGAAAATAGGCATGAGAAACCCAGAAGATGGTACACGGTGTGATCGGGAAAGGTTTCTAAAACGCACCTCATTTCTCATCTCCTTTGCTCGGGTTCGCCATTCCAGCCGATTTACTAGCCATCTCCCTCCTTGGAGAATCAGCACCTTTAACCTCCTGTTCCGTACAGGTTGCAATTTGTCCTGAGGATGAACGGGAAGAGGGGGAACCAATGAGAGACTAGCTCTAGGTGTTGGGACAGGCACAGGTCACTCTATTTTCCCATCAGGAAGAAGAATTAAGCACAAGCTCAGCCTGCCCCCCAGAACCAGAAGAGGGCCTGAAGCAATCCTGCGCTTTTGCGGCCAGCTCCCAAAAAAGCGAGTTGAAAAATGGAGCTCAGGGGCACTGCAATTCACAAACCTGCAGAGTTTTAAATGATACCTCTCGTCCACAAATATATTAAGGGAAGGCAACGAAGAGGCTTTGAAAGCAAGGCAGAATTGCAGGAAACAGATTTCAGGAGGTAGATTCGAATCGCCTTGAAAGCACATGAAAAGCGGCAAAACGTGGACAATGATGCCCTTGGCCAAAAAGGGCGTATGCGTTTTTTCCTGAACATATTCAGGAAAAAACGCATACGCCCTTTTTGGCCAACCAAGCAACCTGGAAAGGCCAATCAGCGCTCCAAAGAAGTCTCGCTTCCCAGCGGGCAAAAGGGCCATGCGGAAAAAAGTGTCCAAACCAGAAATGCAGGACCGGCCATGGAGAAATGGGAGCCTTGCTACGCTGATGGGTGGGATGTAAATTGCCAACAGCCACTCCGGAGAAGTGTACGGTGTGTTCTGAAACATCTAAAAAACACAGCTTGGAGAGCATAGGGCACTTCCACTCATGGCCGTATAAATTGGGAAAACTAAAAATCAGCAAGACACAGGCACCCCAAAGTTTAGGGCTGCTCTGTGGACAAGAACCCCCACTTCATTACACCTTAAATATCCTAGGAAAGAGAAAAATGGATAAAGAAGTTGTGGTCCTCATGTACAATGGAATATCACTCAGCCATGAAATCCACGTCATAAGGCTAGTAGCAGCACGATGAGTGGATTTAGGTACGACGATTCTAAGTGAAATAAGTCACACAGAAAAAGACACTTATCATAAGATATCACTTCTAGAGGGAATGTAAAAACCGCTACACTTGAACTGAATTGCAAAACAGAACAGAGTCCCACGTTTAGGAAACACACTATGGCTGCTGAACGGGAAAGGTGAGGTGGGGTGATGCATAAAACAAGGGTTTCAAATTAGCTCCGATACCGTTCCATAAACCCAATATGTAAGAGACAAGACCTATTCCTTTTTCAGTGAACTGGACTCAACACCCCCTATTCACCGCACAAGAATATATCTGACTAGGAAGAATCTTCAAACCTATGTATTGATATCTCTCTGTAAGTGAGTCAAGGGGGTGTAAAGCGGCATAAACACAGCCGTGAAAAGCAGCTAAACCCCATTATAAAAATAAATTACTTTTCAAAACCCGAGAAACAAAGACAGTGAAAGAGAGAGAAATTCTTACAAAATTCGTTCAGGGGCTGTGATGCAACCTGGATTGACCATATCTAGACCCACAGCTGATTGAGACATAAGGGTGGACACTCTTGGGGCTGAGAGGTTCGGTGAGGTTGGGTGAGCCAACGCAGACCCTTTCAAGTAATACTGCATGGTACCCATCCCATGGGTCCCAAATCTCCAGGTTCAAGGGCATCTTCCTACGTCGAAAACAGGCATGAGAAACCCAGAAGATGGTACACCGTGTGATCGGGAAAGGTTTCTAAAACGCACCTCATTTCTCATCTCCTTTGCTCGGGTTCGCCATTCCAGCCGATTTACTAGCCATCTCCCTCCTTGGAGAATCAGCACCTTTAACCTCCTGTTCCGTACAGGTTGCAATTTGTCCTGAGGATGAACGGGAAGAGGGGGAACCAATGAGAGACTAGCTCTAGGTGTTGGGACAGGCACAGGTCACTCTATTTTCCCATCAGGAAGAAGAATTAAGCACAAGCTCAGCCTGCCCCCCAGAACCAGAAGAGGGCCTGAAGCAATCCTGCGCTTTTGCGGCCAGCTCCCAAAAAAGCGAGTTGAAAAATGGAGCTCAGGGGCACTGCAATTCACAAACCTGCAGAGTTTTAAATGATACCTCTCGTCCACAAATATATTAAGGGAAGGCAACGAAGAGGCTTTGAAAGCAAGGCAGAATTGCAGGAAACAGATTTCAGGAGGTAGATTCGAATCGCCTTGAAAGCACATGAAAAGCGGCAAAACGTGGACAATGATGCCCTTGGCCAAAAAGGGCGTATGCGTTTTTTCCTGAATATATTCAGGAAAAAACGCATACGCCCTTTTTGGCCAACCAAGCAACCTGGAAAGGCCAATCAGCGCTCCAAAGAAGTCTCGCTTCCCAGCGGGCAAAAGGGCCATGCGGAAAAAAGTGTCCAAACCAGAAATGCAGGACCGGCCATGGAGAAATGGGAGCCTTGCTACGCTGATGGGTGGGATGTAAATTGCCAACAGCCACTCCGGAGAAGTGTACGGTGTGTTCTGAAACATCTAAAAAACACAGCTTGGAGAGCATAGGGCACTTCCACTCATGGCCGTATAAATTGGGAAAACTAAAAATCAGCAAGACACAGGCACCCCAAAGTTTAGGGCTGCTCTGTGGACAAGAACCCCCACTTCATTACACCTTAAATATCCTAGGAAAGAGAAAAATGGATAAAGAAGTTGTGGTCCTCATATACAATGGAATATCACTCAGCCATGAAATCAACGTCATAAGGCTAGTAGCAGCACGATGAGTGGATTTAGGTACGACGATTCTAAGTGAAATAAGTCACACAGAAAAAGACACTTATCATAAGATATCACTTCTAGAGGGAATGTAAAAACCGCTACACTTGAACTGAATTGCAAAACAGAACAGAATCCCACGTTTAGGAAACACACGTTGGCTGCTGAACGGGAAAGGTGAGGTGGGGTGATGCATAAAACAAGGGTTTCAAATTAGCTCCGATACCATTCCATAAACCCAATATGTAAGAGACAAGACCTATTCCTTTTTCAGTGAACTGGACTCAACACCCCCTATTCACCGCACAAGAACATATCTGACTAGGAAGAATCTTCAAACCTATGTATTGATATCTCTCTGTAAGTGAGTCAAGGGGGTGTAAAGCGGCATAAACACAGCCGTGAAAAGCAGCTAAACCCCATTATAAAAATAAATTACTTTTCAAAACCCGTGAAACAAAGACAGTGAAAGAGAGAGAAATTCTTACAAAATTCGTTCAGGGGCTGTGATGCAACCTGGATTGACCATATCTAGACCCACAGCTGATTGAGACATAAGGGTGGACACTCTTGGGGCTGAGAGGTTCGGTGAGGTTGGGTGAGCCAACGCAGACCCTTTCAAGTAATACTGCATGGTACCCATCCCATGGGTCCCAAATCTCCAGGTTCAAGGGCATCTTCCTACGTCGAAAACAGGCATGAGAAACCCAGAAGATGGTACACCGTGTGATCGGGAAAGGTTTCTAAAACGCACCTCATTTCTCATCTCCTTTGCTCGGGTTCGCCATTCCAGCCGATTTACTAGCCATCTCCCTCCTTGGAGAATCAGCACCTTTAACCTCCTGTTCCGTACAGGTTGCAATTTGTCCTGAGGATGAACGGGAAGAGGGGGAACCAATGAGAGACTAGCTCTAGGTGTTGGGACAGGCACAGGTCACTCTATTTTCCCATCAGGAAGAAGAATTAAGCACAAGCTCAGCCTGCCCCCCAGAACCAGAAGAGGGCCTGAAGCAATCCTGCGCTTTTGCGGCCAGCTCCCAAAAAAGCGAGTTGAAAAATGGAGCTCAGGGGCACTGCAATTCACAAACCTGCAGAGTTTTAAATGATACCTCTCGTCCACAAATATATTAAGGGAAGGCAACGAAGAGGCTTTGAAAGCAAGGCAGAATTGCAGGAAACAGATTTCAGGAGGTAGATTCGAATCGCCTTGAAAGCACATGAAAAGCGGCAAAACGTGGACAATGATGCCCTTGGCCAAAAAGGGCGTATGCGTTTTTTCCTGAATATATTCAGGAAAAAACGCATACGCCCTTTTTGGCCAACCAAGCAACCTGGAAAGGCCAATCAGCGCTCCAAAGAAGTCTCGCTTCCCAGCGGGCAAAAGGGCCATGCGGAAAAAAGTGTCCAAACCAGAAATGCAGGACTGGCCATGGAGAAATGGGAGCCTTGCTACGCTGATGGGTGGGATGTAAATTGCCAACAGCCACTCCGGAGAAGTGTACGGTGTGTTCTGAAACATCTAAAAAACACAGCTTGGAGAGCATAGGGCACTTCCACTCATGGCCGTATAAATTGGGAAAACTAAAAATCAGCAAGACACAGGCACCCCAAAGTTTAGGGCTGCTCTGTGGACAAGAACCCCCACTTCATTACACCTTAAATATCCTAGGAAAGAGAAAAATGGATAAAGAAGTTGTGGTCCTCATGTACAATGGAATATCACTCAGCCATGAAATCAACGTCATAAGGCTAGTAGCAGCACGATGAGTGGATTTAGGTACGACGATTCTAAGTGAAATAAGTCACACAGAAAAAGACACTTATCATAAGATATCACTTCTAGAGGGAATGTAAAAACCGCTACACTTGAACTGAATTGCAAAACAGAACAGAGTCCCACGTTTAGGAAACACACTATGGCTGCTGAACGGGAAAGGTGAGGTGGGGTGATGCATAAAACAAGGGTTTCAAATTAGCTCCGATACCGTTCCATAAACCCAATATGTAAGAGACAAGACCTATTCCTTTTTCAGTGAACTGGACTCAACACCCCCTATTCACCGCACAAGAATATATCTGACTAGGAAGAATCTTCAAACCTATGTATTGATATCTCTCTGTAAGTGAGTCAAGGGGGTGTAAAGCGGCATAAACACAGCCGTGAAAAGCAGCTAAACCCCATTATAAAAATAAATTACTTTTCAAAACCCGTGAAACAAAGACAGTGAAAGAGAGAGAAATTCTTACAAAATTCGTTCAGGGGCTGTGATGCAACCTGGATTGACCATATCTAGACCCACAGCTGATTGAGACATAAGGGTGGACACTCTTGGGGCTGAGAGGTTCGGTGAGGTTGGGTGAGCCAACGCAGACCCTTTCAAGTAATACTGCATGGTACCCATCCCATGGGTCCCAAATCTCCAGGTTCAAGGGCATCTTCCTACGTCGAAAACAGGCATGCGAAACCCAGAAGATGGTACACGGTGTGATCGGGAAAGGTTTCTAAAACGCACCTCATTTCTCATCTCCTTTGCTCGGGTTCGCCATTCCAGCCGATTTACTAGCCATCTCCCTCCTTGGAGAATCAGCACCTTTAACCTCCTGTTCCGTACAGGTTGCAATTTGTCCTGAGGATGAACGGGAAGAGGGGGAACCAATGAGAGACTAGCTCTAGGTGTTGGGACAGGCACAGGTCACTCTATTTTCCCATCAGGAAGAAGAATTAAGCACAAGCTCAGCCTGCCCCCCAGAACCAGAAGAGGGCCTGAAGCAATCCTGCGCTTTTGCGGCCAGCTCCCAAAAAAGCGAGTTGAAAAATGGAGCTCAGGGGCACTGCAATTCACAAACCTGCAGAGTTTTAAATGATACCTCTCGTCCACAAATATATTAAGGGAAGGCAACGAAGAGGCTTTGAAAGCAAGGCAGAATTGCAGGAAACAGATTTCAGGAGGTAGATTCGAATCGCCTTGAAAGCACATGAAAAGCGGCAAAACGTGGACAATGATGCCCTTGGCCAAAAAGGGCGTATGCGTTTTTTCCTGAATATATTCAGGAAAAAACGCATACGCCCTTTTTGGCCAACCAAGCAACCTGGAAAGGCCAATCAGCGCTCCAAAGAAGTCTCGCTTCCCAGCGGGCAAAAGGGCCATGCGGAAAAAAGTGTCCAAACCAGAAATGCAGGACCGGCCATGGAGAAATGGGAGCCTTGTTACGCTGATGGGTGGGATGTAAATTGCCAACAGCCACTCCGGAGAAGTGTACGGTGTGTTCTGAAACATCTAAAAAACACAGCTTGGAGAGCATAGGGCACTTCTACTCATGGGCGTATAAATTGGGAAAACTAAAAATCAGCAAGACACAGGCACCCCAAAGTTTAGGGCTGCTCTGTGGACAAGAACCCCCACTTCATTACACCTTAAATATCCTAGGAAAGAGAAAAATGGATAAAGAAGTTGTGGTCCTCATGTACAATGGAATATCACTCAGCCATGAAATCAACGTCATAAGGCTAGTAGCAGCACGATGAGTGGATTTAGGTACGACGATTCTAAGTGAAATAAGTCACACAGAAAAAGACACTTATCATAAGATATCACTTCTAGAGGGAATGTAAAAACCGCTACACTTGAACTGAATTGCAAAACAGAACAGAGTCCCACGTTTAGGAAACACACTATGGCTGCTGAACGGGAAAGGTGAGGTGGGGTGATGCATAAAACAAGGGTTTCAAATTAGCTCCGATACCGTTCCATAAACCCAATATGTAAGAGACAAGACCTATTCCTTTTTCAGTGAACTGGACTCAACACCCCCTATTCACCGCACAAGAATATATCTGACTAGTAAGAATCTTCAAACCTATGTATTGATATCTCTCTGTAAGTGAGTCAAGGGGGTGTAAAGCGGCATAAACACAGCCGTGAAAAGCAGCTAAACCCCATTATAAAAATAAATTACTTTTCAAAACCCGTGAAACAAAGACAGTGAAAGAGAGAGAAATTCTTACAAAATTCGTTCAGGGGCTGTGATGCAACCTGGATTGACCATATCTAGACCCACAGCTGATTGAGACATAAGGGTGGACACTCTTGGGGCTGAGAGGTTCGGTGAGGTTGGGTGAGCCAACGCAGACCCTTTCAAGTAATACTGCATGGTACCCATCCCATGGGTCCCAAATCTCCAGGTTCAAGGGCATCTTCCTACGTCGAAAACAGGCATGAGAAACCCAGAAGATGGTACACCGTGTGATCGGGAAAGGTTTCTAAAACGCACCTCATTTCTCATCTCCTTTGCTCGGGTTCGCCATTCCAGCCGATTTACTAGCCATCTCCCTCCTTGGAGAATCAGCACCTTTAACCTCCTGTTCCGTACAGGTTGCAATTTGTCCTGAGGATGAACGGGAAGAGGGGGAACCAATGAGAGACTAGCTCTAGGTGTTGGGACAGGCACAGGTCACTCTATTTTCCCATCAGGAAGAAGAATTAAGCACAAGCTCAGCCTGCCCCCCAGAACCAGAAGAGGGCCTGAAGCAATCCTGCGCTTTTGCGGCCAGCTCCCAAAAAAGCGAGTTGAAAAATGGAGCTCAGGGGCACTGCAATTCACAAACCTGCAGAGTTTTAAATGATACCTCTCGTCCACAAATATATTAAGGGAAGGCAACGAAGAGGCTTTGAAAGCAAGGCAGAATTGCAGGAAACAGATTTCAGGAGGTAGATTCGAATCGCCTTGAAAGCACATGAAAAGCGGCAAAACGTGGACAATGATGCCCTTGGCCAAAAAGGGCGTATGCGTTTTTTCCTGAATATATTCAGGAAAAAACGCATACGCCCTTTTTGGCCAACCAAGCAACCTGGAAAGGCCAATCAGCGCTCCAAAGAAGTCTCGCTTCCCAGCGGGCAAAAGGGCCATGCGGAAAAAAGTGTCCAAACCAGAAATGCAGGACCGGCCATGGAGAAATGGGAGCCTTGTTACGCTGATGGGTGGGATGTAAATTGCCAACAGCCACTCCGGAGAAGTGTACGGTGTGTTCTGAAACATCTAAAAAACACAGCTTGGAGAGCATAGGGCACTTCTACTCATGGGCGTATAAATTGGGAAAACTAAAAATCAGCAAGACACAGGCACCCCAAAGTTTAGGGCTGCTCTGTGGACAAGAACCCCCACTTCATTACACCTTAAATATCCTAGGAAAGAGAAAAATGGATAAAGAAGTTGTGGTCCTCATGTACAATGGAATATCACTCAGCCATGAAATCAACGTCATAAGGCTAGTAGCAGCACGATGAGTGGATTTAGGTACGACGATTCTAAGTGAAATAAGTCACACAGAAAAAGACACTTATCATAAGATATCACTTCTAGAGGGAATGTAAAAACCGCTACACTTGAACTGAATTGCAAAACAGAACAGAGTCCCACGTTTAGGAAACACACTATGGCTGCTGAACGGGAAAGGTGAGGTGGGGTGATGCATAAAACAAGGGTTTCAAATTAGCTCCGATACCGTTCCATAAACCCAATATGTAAGAGACAAGACCTATTCCTTTTTCAGTGAACTGGACTCAACACCCCCTATTCACCGCACAAGAATATATCTGACTAGTAAGAATCTTCAAACCTATGTATTGATATCTCTCTGTAAGTGAGTCAAGGGGGTGTAAAGCGGCATAAACACAGCCGTGAAAAGCAGCTAAACCCCATTATAAAAATAAATTACTTTTCAAAACCCGTGAAACAAAGACAGTGAAAGAGAGAGAAATTCTTACAAAATTCGTTCAGGGGCTGTGATGCAACCTGGATTGACCATATCTAGACCCACAGCTGATTGAGACATAAGGGTGGACACTCTTGGGGCTGAGAGGTTCGGTGAGGTTGGGTGAGCCAACGCAGACCCTTTCAAGTAATACTGCATGGTACCCATCCCATGGGTCCCAAATCTCCAGGTTCAAGGGCATCTTCCTACGTCGAAAACAGGCATGAGAAACCCAGAAGATGGTACACCGTGTGATCGGGAAAGGTTTCTAAAACGCACCTCATTTCTCATCTCCTTTGCTCGGGTTCGCCATTCCAGCCGATTTACTAGCCATCTCCCTCCTTGGAGAATCAGCACCTTTAACCTCCTGTTCCGTACAGGTTGCAATTTGTCCTGAGGATGAACGGGAAGAGGGGGAACCAATGAGAGACTAGCTCTAGGTGTTGGGACAGGCACAGGTCACTCTATTTTCCCATCAGGAAGAAGAATTAAGCACAAGCTCAGCCTGCCCCCCAGAACCAGAAGAGGGCCTGAAGCAATCCTGCGCTTTTGCGGCCAGCTCCCAAAAAAGCGAGTTGAAAAATGGAGCTCAGGGGCACTGCAATTCACAAACCTGCAGAGTTTTAAATGATACCTCTCGTCCACAAATATATTAAGGGAAGGCAACGAAGAGGCTTTGAAAGCAAGGCAGAATTGCAGGAAACAGATTTCAGGAGGTAGATTCGAATCGCCTTGAAAGCACATGAAAAGCGGCAAAACGTGGACAATGATGCCCTTGGCCAAAAAGGGCGTATGCGTTTTTTCCTGAATATATTCAGGAAAAAACGCATACGCCCTTTTTGGCCAACCAAGCAACCTGGAAAGGCCAATCAGCGCTCCAAAGAAGTCTCGCTTCCCAGCGGGCAAAAGGGCCATGCGGAAAAAAGTGTCCAAACCAGAAATGCAGGACCGGCCATGGAGAAATGGGAGCCTTGCTACGCTGATGGGTGGGATGTAAATTGCCAACAGCCACTCCGGAGAAGTGTACGGTGTGTTCTGAAACATCTAAAAAACACAGCTTGGAGAGCATAGGGCACTTCCACTCATGGCCGTATAAATTGGGAAAACTAAAAATCAGCAAGACACAGGCACCCCAAAGTTTAGGGCTGCTCTGTGGACAAGAACCCCCACTTCATTACACCTTAAATATCCTAGGAAAGAGAAAAATGGATAAAGAAGTTGTGGTCCTCATGTACAATGGAATATCACTCAGCCATGAAATCAACGTCATAAGGCTAGTAGCAGCACGATGAGTGGATTTAGGTACGACGATTCTAAGTGAAATAAGTCACACAGAAAAAGACACTTATCATAAGATATCACTTCTAGAGGGAATGTAAAAACCGCTACACTTGAACTGAATTGCAAAACAGAACAGAGTCCCACGTTTAGGAAACACACGATGGCTGCTGAACGGGAAAGGTGAGGTGGGGTGATGCATAAAACAAGGGTTTCAAATTAGCTCCGATACCGTTCCATAAACCCAATATGTAAGAGACAAGACCTATTCCTTTTTCAGTGAACTGGACTCAACACCCCCTATTCACCGCACAAGAATATATCTGACTAGGAAGAATCTTCAAACCTATGTATTGATATCTCTCTGTAAGTGAGTCAAGGGGGTGTAAAGCGGCATAAACACAGCCGTGAAAAGCAGCTAAACCCCATTATAAAAATAAATTACTTTTCAAAACCCGTGAAACAAAGACAGTGAAAGAGAGAGAAATTCTTACAAAATTCGTTCAGGGGCTGTGATGCAACCTGGATTGACCATATCTAGACCCACAGCTGATTGAGACATAAGGGTGGACACTCTTGGGGCTGAGAGGTTCGGTGAGGTTGGGTGAGCCAACGCAGACCCTTTCAAGTAATACTGCATGGTACCCATCCCATGGGTCCCAAATCTCCAGGTTCAAGGGCATCTTCCTACGTCGAAAACAGGCATGAGAAACCCAGAAGATGGTACACCGTGTGATCGGGAAAGGTTTCTAAAACGCACCTCATTTCTCATCTCCTTTGCTCGGGTTCGCCATTCCAGCCGATTTACTAGCCATCTCCCTCCTTGGAGAATCAGCACCTTTAACCTCCTGTTCCGTACAGGTTGCAATTTGTCCTGAGGATGAATGGGAAGAGGGGGAACCAATGAGAGACTTAGCTCTAGGTGTTGGACAGGCACAGGTCACTCCTATTTTCCCATCAGGAAGAAGAATTAAGCACAAGCTCAGCCTGCCCCCCAGAACCAGAAGAGGGCCTGAAGCAATCCTGCGCTTTTGCGGCCAGCTCCCAAAAAAGCGAGTTGAAAAATGGAGCTCAGGGGCACTGCAATTCACAAACCTGCAGAGTTTTAAATGATACCTCTCGTCCACAAATATATTAAGGGAAGGCAACGAAGAGGCTTTGAAAGCAAGGCAGAATTGCAGGAAACAGATTTCAGGAGGTAGATTCGAATCGCCTTGAAAGCACATGAAAAGCGGCAAAACGTGGACAATGATGCCCTTGGCCAAAAAGGGCGTATGCGTTTTTTCCTGAATATATTCAGGAAAAAACGCATACGCCCTTTTTGGCCAACCAAGCAACCTGGAAAGGCAATCAGCGCTCCAAAGAAGTCTCGCTTCCCAGCGGGCAAAAGGGCCATGCGGAAAAAAGTGTCCAAACCAGAAATGCAGGACCGGCCATGGAGAAATGGGAGCCTTGTTACGCTGATGGGTGGGATGTAAATTGCCAACAGCCACTCCGGAGAAGTGTACGGTGTGTTCTGAACATCTAAAAAACACAGCTTGGAGAGCATAGGGCACTTCTACTCATGGGCGTATAAATTGGGAAAACTAAAAATCAGCAAGACACAGGCACCCCCAAAGTTTAGGGCTGCTCTGTGGACAAGAACCCCCACTTCATTACACCTTAAATATCCTAGGAAAGAGAAAAATGGATAAAGAAGTTGTGGTCCTCATGTACAATGGAATATCACTCAGCCATGAAATCAACGTCATAAGGCTAGTAGCAGCACGATGAGTGGATTTAGGTACGACGATTCTAAGTGAAATAAGTCACACAGAAAAAGACACTTATCATAAGATATCACTTCTAGAGGGAATGTAAAAACCGCTACACTTGAACTGAATTGCAAAACAGAACAGAGTCCCACGTTTAGGAAACACACTATGGCTGCTGAACGGAAAAGGTGAGGTGGGGTGATGCATAAAACAAGGGTTTCAAATTAGCTCCGATACCGTTCCATAAACCCAATATGTAAGAGACAAGACCTATTCCTTTTTCAGTGAACTGGACTCAACACCCCCCTATTCACCGCACAAGAATATATCTGACTAGTAAGAATCTTCAAACCTATGTATTGATATCTCTCTGTAAGTGAGTCAAGGGGGTGTAAAGCGGCATAAACACAGCCGTGAAAAGCAGCTAAACCCCATTATAAAAATAAATTACTTTTCAAAACCCGTGAAACAAAGACAGTGAAAGAGAGAGAGAAATTCTTACAAAATTCGTTCAGGGGCTGTGATGCAACCTGGATTGACCATATCTAGACCCACAGCTGATTGAGACATAAGGGTGGGACACTCTTGGGGCTGAGAGGTTCGGTGAGGTTGGGTGAGCCAACGCAGACCCTTTCAAGTAATACTGCATGGTACCCATCCCATGGGTCCCCAAATCTCCAGGTTCAAGGCATCTTCCTACGTCGAAAACAGGCATGAGAAACCCAGAAGATGGTACACGGTGTGATCGGGAAAGGTTTCTAAAACGCACCTCATTTCTCATCTCCTTTGCTCGGGTTCGCCATTCCAGCCGATTTACTAGCCATCTCCCTCCTTGGAGAATCAGCACCTTTAACCTCCTGTTCCGTACAGGTTGCAATTTGTCCTGAGGATGAACGGGAAGAGGGGGAACCAATGAGAGACTAGCTCTAGGTGTTGGGACAGGCACAGGTCACTCTATTTTCCCATCAGGAAGAAGAATTAAGCACAAGCTCAGCCTGCCCCCCAGAACCAGAAGAGGGCCTGAAGCAATCCTGCGCTTTTGCGGCCAGCCTCCCAAAAAAGCGAGTTGAAAAATGAGCTCAGGGCACTGCAATTCACAAACCTGCAGAGTTTTAAATGATACCTCTCGTCCACCAATATATTAAGGGAAGGCAACGAAGAGGCTTTGAAAGCAAGGCAGAATTGCAGGAAACAGATTTCAGGAGGTAGATTCGAATCGCCTTGAAAGCACATGAAAAGCGGCAAAACGTGGACAATGATGCCCTTGGCCAAAAAGGGCGTATGCGTTTTTTCCTGAATATATTCAGGAAAAAACGCATACGCCCTTTTTGGCCAACCAAGCAACCTGGAAAGGCCAATCAGCGCTCCAAAGAAGTCTCGCTTCCCAGCGGGCAAAAGGGCCATGCGGAAAAAAGTGTCCAAACCAGAAATGCAGGACCGGCCATGGAGAAATGGGAGCCCTTGCTACGCTGATGGGTGGGATGTAAATTGCCAACAGCCACTCCGGAGAAGTGTACGGTGTGTTCTGAAACATCTAAAAAACACAGCTTGGAGAGCATAGGGCACTTCCACTCATGGCCGTATAAATTGGGAAAACTAAAAATCAGCAAGACACAGGCACCCCAAAGTTTAGGGCTGCTCTGTGGACAAGAACCCCCACTTCATTACACCTTAAATATCCTAGGAAAGAGAAAAATGGATAAAGAAGTTGTGGTCCTCATGTACAATGGAATATCACTCAGCCATGAAATCAACGTCATAAGGCTAGTAGCAGCACGATGAGTGGATTTAGGTACGACGATTCTAAGTGAAATAAGTCACACAGAAAAAGACACTTATCATAAGATATCACTTCTAGAGGGAATGTAAAAACCGCTACACTTGAACTGAATTGCAAAACAGAACAGAGTCCCACGTTTAGGAAACACACGATGGCTGCTGAACGGGAAAGGTGAGGTGGGGTGATGCATAAAACAAGGGGTTTCAAATTAGCTCCGATACCGTTCCATAAACCCAATATGTAAGAGACAAGACCTATTCCTTTTTCAGTGAACTGGACTCAACACCCCCTATTCACCGCACAAGAATATATCTGACTAGTAAGAATCTTCAAACCTATGTATTGATATCTCTCTGTAAGTGAGTCAAGGGGGTGTAAAGCGGCATAAACACAGCCGTGAAAAGCAGCTAAACCCCATTATAAAAATAAATTACTTTTCAAAACCCGTGAAACAAAGACAGTGAAAGAGAGAGAAATTCTTACAAAATTCGTTCAGGGGCTGTGATGCAACCTGGATTGACCATATCTAGACCCACAGCTGATTGAGACATAAGGGTGGACACTCTTGGGGCTGAGAGGTTCGGTGAGGGTTGGGTGAGCCACGCAGACCCTTTCAAGTAATACTGCATGGTACCCATCCCATGGGTCCCAAATCTCCAGGTTCAAGGGCATCTTCCTACGTCGAAAACAGGCATGAGAAACCCAGAAGATGGTACACGGTGTGATCGGGAAAGGTTTCTAAAACGCACCTCATTTCTCATCTCCTTTGCTCGGGTTCGCCATTCCAGCCGATTTACTAGCCATCTCCCTCCTTGGAGAATCAGCACCTTTAACCTCCTGTTTCCGTACAGGTTGCAATTTGTCCTGAGGATGAACGGGAAGAGGGGGAAACCAATGAGAGACTAGCTCTAGGTGTTGGGACAGGCACAGGTCACTCTATTTTCCCATCAGAAGAAGAATTAAGCACAAGCTCAGCCTGCCCCCCCAGAACCAGAAGAGGCCTGAAGCAATCCCTGCGCTTTTGCGGCCAGCTCCCAAAAAGCGAGTTGAAAAATGGAGCTCAGGGTCCACTGCAATTCCACAAACCTGCAGAGTTTTAAATGATACCTCTCGTCCACAAATATATTAAGGGAAGGCAACGAAGAGGCTTTGAAAGCAAGGCAGAATTGCAGGAAACAGATTTCAGGAGGTAGATTCGAATCGCCTTGAAAGCACATGAAAAGCGGCAAAACGTGGACAATGATGCCCTTGGCCAAAAAGGGCGTATGCGTTTTTTTCCTGAATATATTCAGGAAAAAACGCATACGCCCTTTTTGGGCCAACCAAGCAACCTGGAAAGGCCAATCAGCGCTCCAAAGAAGTCTCGCTTCCAGCGGGCAAAAGGGCCATGCGGAAAAAAGTGTCCAAACCAGAAATGCAGGACCGGCCATGGAGAAATGGGAGCCTTGTTACGCTGATGGGTGGGATGTAAATTGCCAACAGCCACTCCGGAGAAGTGTACGGTGTGTTCTGAAACATCTAAAAAACACAGCTTGGAGAGCATAGGGCACTTCTACTCATGGGCGTATAAATTGGGAAAACTAAAAATCAGCAAGACACAGGCACCCCAAAGTTTAGGGCTGCTCTGTGGACAAGAACCCCCACTTCATTACACCTTAAATATCCTAGGAAAGAGAAAAAATGATAAAGAAGTTGTGGTCCTCATGTACAATGGAATATCACTCAGCCATGAAATCAACGTCATAAGGCTAGTAGCAGCACGATGAGTGGATTTAGGTACGACGATTCTAAGTGAAATAAGTCACACAGAAAAGACACTTATCATAAGATATCACTTCTAGAGGGAATGTAAAACCGCTACACTTGAACTGAATTGCAAAACAGAACAGAGTCCCACGTTTAGGAAACACACGATGGCTGCTGAACGGGAAAGGTGAGGTGGGGTGATGCATAAAAGGTCAAGGGTTTCAAATAGCTCGATACCGTTCCATAAACCCAATTATGTAAGAGACAAGACCTATTCCTTTTTCAGTGAACTGGACTCAACACCCCCTATTCACCGCACAAGAATATATCTGACTAGTAAGAATCTTCAAACCTATGTATTGATATCTCTCTGTAAGTGAGTCAAGGGGGTGTAAAGCGGCATAAACACAGCCGTGAAAAGCAGCTAAACCCCATTATAAAAATAAATTACTTTTCAAAACCCGTGAAACAAAGACAGTGAAAGAGAGAGAAATTCTTACAAAATTCGTTCAGAGGCTGTGATGCAACCTGGATTGACCATACCTAGACCCACAGCTGATTGAGACATAAGGGTGGACACTCTTGGGGCTGAGAGGTTCGGTGAGGTTGGGTGAGCCAACGCAGACCCTTTCAAGTAATACTGCATGGTACCCATCCCATGGGTCCCAAATCTTCAGGTTCAAGGGCATCTTCCTACGTCGAAAACAGGCATGAGAAACCCAGAGATGGTACCACCGTGTGATCGGGAAAAGGTTTCTAAAACGCACCTCATTTCTCATACTCCTTTGCTCGGGTTCGCCATTCCAGCCGATTTACTAGCCATCTCCCTCCTTGGAGAATCAGCACCTTTAACCTCCTGTTCCGTACAGGTTGCAATTTGTCCTGAGATGAACGGGAAGAGGGGGAACCAATGAGAGACTAGCTCTAGGTGTTGGGACAGGACAGGTCACTCTATTTTCCCATCAGGAAGAAGAATTAAGCACAAGCTCAGCCTGCCCCCCAGAACCAGAAGAGGGCCTGAAGCAATCCTGCGCTTTTGCGGCCAGCTCCCAAAAAAGCGAGTTGAAAAAATGGAGCTCAGGGGCACTGCAATTCACAAAACCTGCAGAGTTTTAAATGATACCTCTCGTCCACAAATATATTAAGGGAAGGCAACGAAGAGGCTTTGAAAGCAAGCAGAATTGCAGGAAACAGATTTCAGGAGGTAGATTCGAATCGCCTTGAAAGCACATGAAAAGCGGCAAAACGTGGACAATGATGCCCATGGCCAAAAAGGGCGTATGCGTTTTTTCCTGAATATATTCAGGAAAAAAACGCAATTACGCCCTTTTTGGCCAACCAAGCAACCTGGAAAGGCCAATCAGCGCTCCAAAGAAGTCTCGCTTCCCAGCGGGCAAAAGGGCCATGCGGAAAAAAGTGTCCCAAACCAGAAATGCAGGACCGGCCATGGAGAAATGGGAGCCTTGTTACGCTGATGGGTGGGATGTAAATTGCCAACAGCCACTCCGGAGAAGTGTACGGTGTGTTCTGAAACATCTAAAAAACACAGCTTGGAGAGCATAGGGCACTTCCACTCATGGGCGTATAAATTGGGAAAACTAAAAATCAGCAAGACACAGGCACCCCAAAGTTTAGGGCTGCTCTGTGGACAAGAACCCCCACTTCATTACACCTTAAATATCCTAGGAAAGAGAAAAATGGATAAAGAAGTTGTGGTCCTCATGTACAATGGAATATCACTCAGCCATGAAATCAACGTCATAAGGCTAGTAGCAGCACGATGAGTGGATTTAGGTACGACGATTCTAAGTGAAATAAGTCACACAGAAAAAGACACTTATCATAAGATATCACTTCTAGAGGGAATGTAAAAACCGCTACACTTGAACTGAATTGCAAAACAGAACAGAGTCCCACGTTTAGGAAACACACGATGCTGCTGAACGGGAAAGGTGAGGTGGGGTGATGCATAAAACAAGGGTTTCAAATTAGCTCCGATACCGGTTCCATAAACCCAATATGTAAGAGACAAGACCTATTCCTTTTTCAGTGAACTGGACTCAACACCCCCTATTCACCGCACAAGAATATATCTGACTAGTAAGAATCTTCAAACCTATGTATTGATATCTCTCTGTAAGTGAGTCAAGGGGGTGTAAAGCGGCATAAACACAGCCGTGAAAAGCAGCTAAACC
>NW_026646293.1:0-45000 GCF_949987535.1 Balaenoptera acutorostrata
TGTACAATGGAATATCACTCAGCCATGAAATCAATGTCATAAGGCTAGTAGCAGCACGATGAGTGGATTTAGGTACGACGATTCTAAGTGAAATAAGTCACACAGAAAAAGACACTTATCCTAAGATATCACTTCTAGAGGGAATGTAAAAACCGCTACACTTGAACTGAATTACAAAACAGAACAGAGTCACACGTTTAGAAAACACACTATGGCTGCTGAACGGGAAAGGTGAGGTGGGGTGATGCATAAAACAAGGGTTTCAAATTAGCTCCGATACCGTTCCATAAACCCAATATGTAAGAGACAAGACCTATTCCTTTTTCAGTGAACTGGACTCAACACCCCCTATTCACCGCACAAGAATATATCTGACTAGTAAGAATCTTCAAACCTATGTATTGATATCTCTCCGTAAGTGAGTCAAGGGGGTGTAAAGCGGCATAAACACAGCCGTGAAAAGCAGCTAAACCCCATTATAAAAATAAATTACTTTTCAAAACCCGTGAAACAAAGGCAGTGAAAGAGAGAGAAATTCTTACAAAATTCGTTCAGGGGCTGTGATGCAACCTGGATTGACCATATCTAGACGCACAGCTGATTGAGACATAAGGGTGGACACTCTTGGGGCTGAGAGGTTCGGTGAGGTTGGGTGAGCCAACGCAGACCCTTTCAAGTAATACTGCATGGTACCCATCCCATGGGTCCCAAATCTCCAGGTTCAAGGGCATCTTCCTACGTCGAAAACAGGCATGAGAAACCCAGAAGATGGTACACCGTGTGATCGGGAAAGGTTTCTAAAACGCACCTCATTTCTCATCTCCTTTGCTCGGGTTCGCCATTCCAGCCGATTTACTAGCCATCTCCCTCCTTGGAGAATCAGCACCTTTAACCTCCTGTTCCGTACAGGTTGCAATTTGTCCTGAGGATGAACGGGAAGAGGGGGAACCAATGAGAGACTAGCTCTAGGTGTTGGGACAGGCACAGGTCACTCTATTTTCCCATCAGGAAGAAGAATTAAGCACAAGCTCAGCCTGCCCCCCAGAACCAGAAGAGGGCCTGAAGCAATCCTGCGCTTTGGCGGCCAGCTCCCAAAAAAGCGAGTTGAAAAATGGAGCTCAGGGGCACTGCAATTCACAAACCTGCAGAGTTTTAAATGATACCTCTCGTCCACAAATATACTAAGGGAAGGCAACGAAGAGGCTTTGAAAGCAAGGCAGAATTGCAGGAAACAGATTTCAGGAGGTAGATTCGAATCGCCTTGAAAGCACATGAAAAGCGGCAAAACGTGGACAATGATGCCCTTGGCCAAAAAGGGCGTATGCGTTTTATCCTGAATATATTCAGGAAAAAACGCATACGCCCTTTTTGGCCAACCAAGCAACCTGGAAAGGCCAATCAGCGCTC
Organism: Balaenoptera acutorostrata; assembly: GCF_949987535.1. Taxonomy (NCBI): domain Eukaryota; kingdom Metazoa; phylum Chordata; class Mammalia; order Artiodactyla; family Balaenopteridae; genus Balaenoptera; species Balaenoptera acutorostrata. Next base: position 1,408 of record NW_026646293.1, read on the forward strand.
CAAAGAAGTCTCGCTTCCCAGCGGGCAAAAGGGCCATGCGGAAAAAAGTGTCCAAACCAGAAATGCAGGACCGGCCATGGAGAAATGGGAGCCTTGCTACGCTGATGGGTGGGATGTAAATTGCCAACAGCCACTCTGGAGAAGTGTACGGTGTGTTCTGAAACATCTAAAAAACACAGCTTGGAGAGCATAGGGCACTTCCACTCATGGGCGTATAAATTGGGAAAACTAAAAATCAGCAAGACACAGGCACCCCAAAGTTTAGGGCTGCTCTGTTGACAAGAACCCCCACTTCATTACACCTTAAATATCCTAGGAAAGCGAAAAATGGATAAAGAAGTTCGGGTCCTCATGTACAATGGAATATCACTCAGCCATGAAATCCACGTCATAAGGCTAGTAGCAGCACGATGAGTGGATTTAGGTACGACGATTCTAAGTGAAATAAGTCACACAGAAAAAGACACTTATCATAAGATACCACTTAGAGAGGGAATGTAAAAACCGTTACACTTGAACTGAATTACAAAACAGAACAGAGTCACACGTTTAGAAAACACACTATGGCTGCTGAACGGGAAAGGTGAGGTGGGGTGATGCATAAAACAAGGGTTTCAAATTAGCTCCGATACCGTTCCATAAACCCAATATGTAAGAGACAAGACCTATTCCTTTTTCAGTGAACTGGACTCAACACCCACTATTCACCGCACAAGAATATATCTGACTAGGAAGAATCTTCAAACCTATGTATTGATATCTCTCCGTAAGTGAGTCAAGGGGGTGTAAATCGGCATAAAGACAGCCGTGAAAAGCAGCTAAACCCCATTATTAAAATAAATTACTTTTCAAAACCCGTGAAACAAAGACAGTGAAAGAGAGAGAAATTCTTACAAAATTCGTTCAGGGGCTGTGATGCAACCTGGATTGACCATATCTAGACCCACAGCTGATTGAGACATAAGGGTGGACACTCTTGGGGCTGAGAGGTTCGGTGAGGTTGGGTGAGCCAACGCAGACCCTTTCAAGTAATACTGCATGGTACCCATCCCATGGGTCCCAAATCTCCAGGTTCAAGGGCATCTTCCTACGTCGAAAACAGGCATGAGAAACCCAGAAGATGGTACACCGTGTGATCGGGAAAGGTATCTAAAACGCACCTCATTTCTCATCTCCTTTGCTCGGGTTCGCCATTCCAGCCGATTTACTAGCCATCTCCCTCCTTGGAGAATCAGCACCTTTACCCTCCTGTTCCGTACAGGTTGCAATTTGTCCTGAGGATTAACGGGAAGAGGGGGAACCAATGAGAGACTAGCTCCAGGGGTTGGGACAGGCACAGGTCACTCTATTTTCCCATCAGGAAGAAGAATTAAGCACAATCTCAGCCTGCCCCCCAGAACCAGAAGAGGGCCTGAAGCAATCCTGCGCTTTTGCGGCCAGCTCCCAAAAAAGCGAGTTGAAAAATGGAGCTCAGGGGCACTGCAATTCACAAACCTGCACAGTTTTAAATGATACCTCTCGTCCACAAATATACTAAGGGAAGGCAACGAAGAGGCTTTGAAAGCAAGGCAGAATTGCAGGAAACAGATTTCAGGAGGTAGATTCGAATCGCCTTGAAAGCACATGAAAAGCGGCAAAACGTGGACAATGATGCCCTTGGCCAAAAAGGGCGTATGCGTTTTTTCCTGAATATATTCAGGAAAAAACGCATACGCCCTTTTTGGCCAACCAAGCAACCTGGAAAGGCCAATCAGCGCTCCAAAGAAGTCTCGCTTCCCAGCGGGCAAAAGGGCCATGCGGAAAAAAGTGTCCAAACCAGAAATGCAGGACCGGCCATGGAGAAATGGGAGCCTTGCTACGCTGATGGGTGGGATGTAAATTGCCAACAGCCACTCTGGAGAAGTGTACGGTGTGTTCTGAAACATCTAAAAAACACAGCTTGGAGAGCATAGGGCACTTCCACTCATGGGCGTATAAATTGGGAAAACTAAAAATCAGCAAGACACAGGCACCCCAAAGTTTAGGGCTGCTCTGTTGACAAGAACCCCCACTTCATTACACCTTAAATATCCTAGGAAAGAGAAAAATGGATAAAGAAGTTCTGGTCCTCATGTACAATGGAATATCACTCAGCCATGAAATCCACGTCATAAGGCTAGTAGCAGCACGATGAGTGGATTTAGGTACGATGATTCTAAGTGAAATAAGTCACACAGAAAAGACACTTATCATAAGTTATCACTTAGAGAGGGAATGTAAAAACCGCTACACTTGAACTGAATTGCAAAACAGAACAGAGTCACACGTTTAGGAAACACACTATGGCTGCTGAACGGGAAAGGTGAGGTGGGGTGATGCATAAAACAAGGGTTTCAAATTAGCTCCGATACCGTTCCATAAACCCAATATGTAAGAGACAAGACCTATTCCTTTTTCAGTGAACTGGACTCAACACCCCCTATTCACCGCACAAGAATATATCTGACTAGTAAGAATCTTCAAACCTATGTATTGATATCTCTCCGTAAGTGAGTCAAGGGGGTGTAAAGCGGCATAAACACAGCCGTGAAAAGCAGCTAAACCCCAATATAAAAATAAATTACTTTTCAAAACCCGTGAAACAAAGACTGTGAAAGAGAGAGAAATTCTTACAAAATTCGTTCAGGGGCTGTGATGCAACCTGGATTGACCATATCTAGACCCACAGCTGATTGAGACATAAGGGTGGACACTCTTGGGGCTGAGAGGTTCGGTGAGGTTGGGTGAGCCAACGCAGACCCTTTCAAGTAATACTGCATGGTACCCATCCCATGGGTCCCAAATCTCCAGGTTCAAGGGCATCTTCCTACGTCGAAAACAGGCATGAGAAACCCAGAAGATGGTACACCGTGTGATCGGGAAAGGTTTTCTAAAACGCACCTCATTTCTCATCTCCTTTACTCGGGTTCGCCATTCCAGCCGATTTACTAGCCATCTCTCTCCTTGGAGAATCAGCACCTTTAACCTCCTGTTCCGTACAGGTTGCAATTTGTCCTGAGGATGAACGGGAAGAGGGGGAACCAATGAGAGACTAGCTCTAGGTGTTGGGACAGGCACAGGTCACTCTATTTTCCCATCAGGAAGAAGAATTAAGCACAAGCTCAGCCTGCCCCCCAGAACCAGAAGAGGGCCTGAAGCAATCCTGCGCTTTGGCGGCCAGCTCCCAAAAAAGCGAGTTGAAAAATGGAGCTCAGGGGCACTGCAATTCACAAACCTGCAGAGTTTTAAATGATACCTCTCGTCCACAAATATATTAAGGGAAGGCAACGAAGAGGCTTTGAAAGCAAGGCAGAATTGCAGGAAACAGATTTCAGGAGGTAGATTCGAATCGCCTTGAAAGCACATGAAAAGCGGCAAAACGTGGACAATGATGCCCTTGGCCAAAAAGGGCGTATGCGTTTTTTCCTGAATATATTCAGGAAAAAACGCATACGCCCTTTTTGGCCAACCAAGCAACCTGGAAAGGCCAATCAGCGCTCCAAAGAAGTCTCGCTTCCCAGCGGGCCAAAGGGCCATGCGGAAAAAAGTGTCCAAACCAGAAATGCAGGACCGGCCATGGAGAAATGGGAGCCTTGCTACGCTGATGGGTGGGATGTAAATTGCCAACAGCCACTCTGGAGAAGTGTACGGTGTGTTCTGAAACATCTAAAAAACACAGCTTGGAGAGCATAGGGCACTTCCACTCATGGGCGTATAAATTGGGAAAACTAAAAATCAGCAAGACACAGGCACCCCAAAGTTTAGGGCTGCTCTGTTGACAAGAACCCCCACTTCATTACACCTTAAATATCCTAGGAAAGAGAAAAATGGATAAAGAAGTTGTGGTCCTCATGTACAATGGAATATCACTCAGCCATGAAATCAACGTCATAAGGCTAGTAGCAGCACGATGAGTGGATTTAGGTACGACGATTCTAAGTGAAATAAGTCACACAGAAAAACACACTTATCATAAGATATCACTTCTACAGGGAATGTAAAAACCGCTACACTTGAACTGAATTGCAAAACAGAACAGAGTCACACGTTTAGGAAACACACTATGGCTGCTGAACGGGAAAGGTGAGGTGGGGTGATGCATAAAACAAGGGTTTCAAATTAGCTCCAATACCGTTCCATAAACCCAATATGTAAGAGACCAGACCTATTCCTTTTTCAGTGAACTGGACTCAACACCCCCTATTCACCGCACAAGAATATATCTGACTAGTAAGAATCTTCAAACCTATGTATTGATATCTCTCTGCAAGTGAGTCAAGGGGGTGTAAAGCGGCATAAACACAGCCGTGAAAAGCAGCTAAACCCCATTATAAAAATAAATTACTTTTCAAAACCCGTGAAACAAAGACAGTGAAAGAGAGAGAAATTCTTCCAAAATTCGTTCAGGGGCTGTGATGCAACCTGGATTGACCATATCTAGACCCACAGCTGATTGAGACATAAGGGTGGACACTCTTGGGGCTGAGAGGTTCGGTGAGGTTGGGTGAGCCAACGCAGACCCTTTCAAGTAATACTGCATGGTACCCATCCCATGGGTCCCAAATCTCCAGGTTCAAGGGCATCTTCCTACGTCGAAAACAGGCATGAGAAACCCAGAAGATGGTACACCGTGTGATCGGGAAAGGTTTCTAAAACGCACCTCATTTCTCATCTCCTTTGCTCGGGTTCGCCATTCCAGCCGATTTACTAGCCATCTCCCTCCTTGGAGAATCAGCACCTTTAACCTCCTGTTCCGTACAGGTTGCAATTTGTACTGAGGATGAACGGGAAGAGGGGGAACCAATGAGAGACTAGCTCTAGGTGTTGGGACAGGCACAGGTCACTCTATTTTCCCATCAGGAAGAAGAATTAAGCACAAGCTCAGCCTGCCCCCCAGAACCAGAAGAGGGCCTGAAGCAATCCTGCGCTTTGGCGGCCAGCTCCCAAAAAAGCGAGTTGAAAAATGGAGCTCAGGGGCACTGCAATTCACAAACCTGCAGAGTTTTAAATGATACCTCTCGTCCACAAATATACTAAGGGAAGGCAACGAAGAGGCTTTGAAAGCAAGGCAGAATTGCAGGAAACAGATTTCAGGAGGTAGATTCGAATCGCCTTGAAAGCACATGGAAAGCGGCAAAACGTGGACAATGATGCCCTTGGCCAAAAAGGGCGTATGCGTTTTTTCCTGAATATATTCAGGAAAAAACGCATACGCCCTTTTTGGCCAACCAAGCAACCTGGAAAGGCAAATCAGCGCTCCAAAGAAGTCTCGCTTCCCAGCGGGCAAAAGGGCCATGCGGAAAAAAGTGTCCAAACCAGAAGTGCAGGACCGGCCATGGAGAAATGGGAGCCTTGCTACGCTGATGGGTGGGATGTAAATTGCCAACAGCCACTCTGGAGAAGTGTACGGTGTGTTCTGAAACATCTAAAAAACACAGCTTGGAGAGCATAGGGCACTTCCACTCATGGGCGTATAAATTGGGAAAACTAAAAATCAGCAAGACACAGGCAGCCCAAAGTTTAGGGCTGCTCTGTTGACAAGAACCCCCACTTCATTACACCTTAAATATCCTAGGAAAGAGAAAAATGGATAAAGAAGTTGTGGTCCTCATGTACAATGGAATATCACTCAGCCATGAAATCAACGTCATAAGGCTAGTAGCAGCACGATGAGTGGATTTAGGTACGACGATTCTAAGTGAAATAAGTCACACAGAAAAAGACACTTATCATAAGATATCACTTCTAGAGGGAATGTAAAAACCGCTACACTTGAACTGAATTACAAAACAGAACAGAGTCACACGTTTAGAAAACACACTATGGCTGCTGAACGGGAAAGGTGAGGTGGGGTGATGCATAAAACAAGGGTTTCAAATTAGCTCAGATACCGTTCCATAAACCCAATATGTAAGAGACAAGACCTATTCCTTTTTCAGTGAACTGGACTCAACACCCCCTATTCACCGCACAAGAATATATCTGACTAGTAAGAATCTTCAAACCTATGTATTGATATCTCTCTGTAAGTGAGTCAAGGGGGTGTAAAGCGGCATAAACACAGCCGTGAAAAGCAGCTAAACCCCATTATAAAAATAAATTACTTTTCAAAACCCGTGAAACAAAGACAGTGAAAGAGAGAGAAATTCTTACAAAATTCGTTCAGGGGCTGTGATGCAACCTGGATTGACCATATCTAGACCCACAGCTGATTGAGACATAAGGGTGGACACTCTTGGGGCTGAGAGGTTCGGTGAGGTTGGGTGAGCCAACGCAGACCCTTTCAAGTAATACTGCATGGTACCCATCCCATGGGTCCCAAATCTCCAGGTTCAAGGGCATCTTCCTACATCGAAAACAGGCATGAGAAACCCAGAAGATGGTACACCGTGTGATCGGGAAAGGTTTCTAAAACGCACCTCATTTCTCATCTCCTTGGCTCGGGTTCGCCATTCCAGCCGATTTACTAGCCATCTCCCTCCTTGGAGAATCAGCACCTTTAACCTCCTGTTCCGTACAGGTTGCAATTTGTCCTGAGGATGAACGGGAAGAGGGGGAACCAATGAGAGACTAGCTCTAGGTGTTGGGACAGGCACAGGTCACTCTATTTTCCCATCAGGAAGAAGAATTAAGCACAAGCTCAGCCTGCCCCCCAGAACCAGAAGAGGGCCTGAAGCAATCCTGCGCTTTTGAAGCCAGCTCCCAGAAAAGCGAGATGAAAAATGGAGCTCAGGGGCACTGCAATTCACAAACCTGCAGAGTTTTAAATGATACCTCTCGTCCACAAATATATTAAGGGAAGGCAACGAAGAGGCTTTGAAAGCAAGGCAGAATTGCAGGAAACAGATTTCAGGAGGTAGATTCGAATCGCCTTGAAAGCACATGAAAAGCGGCCAAACGTGGACAATGATGCCCTTGGCCAAAAAGGGCGTATGCGTTTTTTCCTGAATATATTCAGGAAAAAACGCATACGCCCTTTTTGGCCAACCAAGCAACCTGGAAAGGCCAATCAGCGCTCCAAAGAAGTCTCGCTTCCCAGCGGGCAAAAGGGACATGCGGAAAAAAGTGTCCAAACCAGAAGTGCAGGACCGGCCATGGAGAAATGGGAGCTTTGCTACGCTGATGGGTGGGATGTAAATTGCCAACAGCCACTCTGGAGAAGTGTACGGTGTGTTCTGAAACATCTAAAAAACACAGCTTGGAGAGCATAGGGCACTTCCACTCATGGGCGTATAAGTTGGGAAAACTAAAAATCAGCAAGACACAGCCACCCCAAAGTTTAGGGCTGCTCTGTTGACAAGAACCCCCACTTCATTACACCTTAAATATCCTAGGAAAGAGAAAAATGGATAAAGAAGTTGTGGTCCTCATGTACAATGGAATATCACTCAGCCATGAAATCAACGTCATAAGGCTAGTAGCAGCACGATGAGTGGATTTAGGTACGACGATTCTAAGTGAAATAAGTCACACAGAAAAAGACACTTATCATAAGATATCACTTAGAGAGGGAATGTAAAAACCGCTACACTTGAACTGAATTACAAAACAGAACAGAGTCACACGTTTAGAAAACACACTATGGCTGCTGAACGGGAAAGGTGAGGTGGGGTGATGCATAAAACAAGGGTTTCAAATTAGCTCAGATACCGTTCCATAAACCCAATATGTAAGAGACAAGACCTATTCCTTTTTCAGTGAACTGGACTCAACACCCCCTATTCACCGCACAAGAATATATCTGACTAGTAAGAATCTTCAAACCTATGTATTGATATCTCTCTGTAAGTGAGTCAAGGGGGTGTAAAGCGGCATAAACACAGCCGTGAAAAGCAGCTAAACCCCATTATAAAAATAAATTACTTTTCAAAACCCGTGAAACAAAGACAGTGAAAGAGAGAGAAATTCTTACAAAATTCGTTCAGGGGCTGTGATGCAACCTGGATTGACCATATCTAGACCCACAGCTGATTGAGACATAAGGGTGGACACTCTTGGGGCTGAGAGGTTCGGTGAGGTTGGGTGAGCCAACGCAGACCCTTTCAAGTAATACTGCATGGTACCCATCCCATGGGTCCCAAATCTCCAGGTTCAAGGGCATCTTCCTACATCGAAAACAGGCATGAGAAACCCAGAAGATGGTACACCGTGAGATCGGGAAAGGTTTCTAAAACGCACCTCATTTCTCATCTCCTTGGCTCGGGTTCGCCATTCCAGCCGATTTACTAGCCATCTCCCTCCTTGGAGAATCAGCACCTTTAACCTCCTGTTCGTTACAGGTTGCAATTTATCCTGAGGATGAACGGGAAGAGGGGGAACCAATGAGAGACTAGCTCTAGGTGTTGGGACAGGCACAGGTCACTCTATTTTCCCATCAGGAAGAAGAATTAAGCACAAGCTCAGCCTGCCCCCCAGAACCAGAAGAGGGCCTGAAGCAATCCTGCGCTTTTGCGGCCAGCTCCCAAAAAAGCGAGTTGAAAAATGGAGCTCAGGGGCACTGCAATTCACAAACCTGCAGAGTTTTAAATGATACCTCTCGTCCACAAATATATTAAGGGAAGGCAACGAAGAGGCTTTGAAAGCAAGGCAGAATTGCAGGAAACAGATTTCAGGAGGTAGATTCGAATCGCCTTGAAAGCACATGAAAAGCGGCAAAACGTGGACAATGATGCCCTTGGCCAAAAAGGGCGTATGCGTTTTTTCCTGAATATATTCAGGAAAAAACGCATACGCCCTTTTTGGCCAACCAAGCAACCTGGAAAGGCCAATCAGCGCTCCAAAGAAGTCTCGCTTCCCAGCGGGCAAAAGGGCCATGCGGAAAAAAGTGTCCAAACCAGAAATGCAGGACCGGCCATGGAGAAATGGGAGCCTTGCTACGCTGATGGGTGGGATGTAAATTGCCAACAGCCACTCTGGAGAAGTGTACGGTGTGTTCTGAAACATCTAAAAAACACAGCTTGGAGAGCATAGGGCACTTCCACTCATGGGCGTATAAATTGGGAAAACTAAAAATCAGCAAGACACAGGCACCCCAAAGTTTAGGGCTGCTCTGTTGACAAGAACCCCCACTTCATTACACCTTAAATATCCTAGGAAAGAGAAAAATGGATAAAGAAGTTCTGGTCCTCATGTACAATGGAATATCACTCAGCCATGACATCCACGTCATAAGGCTAGTAGCAGCACGATGAGTGGATTTAGGTACGACGATTCTAAGTGAAATAAGTCACACAGAAAAGACACTTATCATAAGATATCACTTAGAGAGGGAATGTAAAAACCGCTACACTTGAACTGAATTGCAAAACAGAACAGAGTCACACGTTTAGGAAACACACTATGGCTGCTGAACGGGAAAGGTGAGGTGGGGTGATGCATAAAACAAGGGTTTCAAATTAGCTCCGATACCGTTCCATAATCCCAATATGTAAGAGACAAGACCTATTCCTTTTTCAGTGAACTGGACTCAACACCCCCTATTCACCGCACAAGAATATATCTGACTAGTAAGAATCTTCAAACCTATGTATTGATATCTCTCTGTAAGTGAGTCAAGGGGGTGTAAAGCGGCATAAACACAGCCGTGAAAAGCAGCTAAACCCCATTATAAAAATAAATTACTTTTCAAAACCCGTGAAACAAAGACAGTGAAAGAGAGAGAAATTCTTACAAAATTCGTTCAGGGGCTGTGATGCAACCTGGATTGACCATATCTAGACCCACAGCTGATTGAGACATAAGGGTGGACACTCTTGGGGCTGAGAGGTTCGGTGAGGTTGGGTGAGCCAACGCAGACCCTTTCAAGTAATACTGCATGGTACCCATCCCATGGGTCCCAAATCTCCAGGTTCAATGCCATCTTCCTACATCCAAAACAGGCATGAGAAACCCAGAAGATGGTACACCGTGTGATCGGGAAAGGTTTCTAAAACGCACCTCATTTCTCATCTCCTTTGCTCGGGTTCGCCATTCCAGCCGATTTACTAGCCATCTCCCTCCTTGGAGAATCAGCACCTTTAACCTCCTGTTCCGTACAGGTTGCAATTTGTCCTGAGGATGAACGGGAAGAGGGGGAACCAATGAGAGACTAGCTCTAGGTGTTGGGACAGGCACAGGTCACTCTATTTTCCCATCAGGAAGAAGAATTAAGCACAAGCTCAGCCTGCCCCCCAGAACCAGAAGAGGGCCTGAAGCAATCCTGCGCTTTTGCGGCCAGCTCCCACAAAAGCGAGATGAAAAATGGAGCTCAGGGGCACTGCAATTCACAAACCTGCAGAGTTTTAAATGATACCTCTCGTCCACAAATGTATTAAGGGAAGGCAACGAAGAGGCTTTGAAAGCAAGGCAGAATTGCAGGAAACAGATTTCAGGAGGTAGATTCGAATCGCCTTGAAAGCACATGAAAAGCGGCCAAACGTGGACAATGATGCCCTTGGCCAAAAAGGGCGTATGCGTTTTTTCCTGAATATATTCAGGAAAAAACGCATACGCCCTTTTTGGCCAACCAAGCAACCTGGAAAGGCAAATCAGCGCTCCAAAGAAGTCTCGCTTCCCAGCGGGCAAAAGGGCCATGCGGAAAAAAGTGTCCAAACCAGAAGTGCAGGACCGGCCATGGAGAAATGGGAGCCTTGCTACGCTGATGGGTGGGATGTAAATTGCCAACAGCCACTCTGGAGAAGTGTACGGTGTGTTCTGAAACATCTAAAAAACACAGCTTGGAGAGCATAGGGCACTTCCACTCATGGGCGTATAAATTGGGAAAACTAAAAATCAGCAAGACACAGGCAGCCCAAAGTTTAGGGCTGCTCTGTTGACAAGAACCCCCACTTCATTACACCTTAAATATCCTAGGAAAGAGAAAAATGGATAAAGAAGTTGTGGTCCTCATGTACAATGGAATATCACTCAGCCATGAAATCAACGTCATAAGGCTAGTAGCAGCACGATGAGTGGATTTAGGTACGACGATTCTAAGTGAAATAAGTCACACAGAAAAAGACACTTATCATAAGATATCACTTCTAGAGGGAATGTAAAAACCGCTACACTTGAACTGAATTACAAAACAGAACAGAGTCACACGTTTAGAAAACACACTATGGCTGCTGAACGGGAAAGGTGAGGTGGGGTGATGCATAAAACAAGGGTTTCAAATTAGCTCAGATACCGTTCCATAAACCCAATATGTAAGAGACAAGACCTATTCCTTTTTCAGTGAACTGGACTCAACACCCCCTATTCACCGCACAAGAATATATCTGACTAGTAAGAATCTTCAAACCTATGTATTGATATCTCTCTGTAAGTGAGTCAAGGGGGTGTAAAGCGGCATAAACACAGCCGTGAAAAGCAGCTAAACCCCATTATAAAAATAAATTACTTTTCAAAACCCGTGAAACAAAGACAGTGAAAGAGAGAGAAATTCTTACAAAATTCGTTCAGGGGCTGTGATGCAACCTGGATCGACCATATCTAGACCCACAGCTGATTGAGACATAAGGGTGGACACTCTTGGGGCTGAGAGGTTCGGTGAGGTTGGGTGAGCCAACGCAGACCCTTTCAAGTAATACTGCATGGTACCCATCCCATGGGTCCCAAATCTCCAGGTTCAAGGGCATCTTCCTACATCGAAAACAGGCATGAGAAACCCAGAAGATGGTACACCGTGAGATCGGGAAAGGTTTCTAAAACGCACCTCATTTCTCATCTCCTTGGCTCGGGTTCGCCATTCCAGCCGATTTACTAGCCATCTCCCTCCTTGGAGAATCAGCACCTTTAACCTCCTGTTCGTTACAGGTTGCAATTTATCCTGAGGATGAACGGGAAGAGGGGGAACCAATGAGAGACTAGCTCTAGGTGTTGGGACAGGCACAGGTCACTCTATTTTCCCATCAGGAAGAAGAATTAAGCACAAGCTCAGCCTGCCCCCCAGAACCAGAAGAGGGCCTGAAGCAATCCTGCGCTTTTGCGGCCAGCTCCCAAAAAAGCGAGTTGAAAAATGGAGCTCAGGGGCACTGCAATTCACAAACCTGCAGAGTTTTAAATGATACCTCTCGTCCACAAATATATTAAGGGAAGGCAACGAAGAGGCTTTGAAAGCAAGGCAGAATTGCAGGAAACAGATTTCAGGAGGTAGATTCGAATCGCCTTGAAAGCACATGAAAAGCGGCAAAACGTGGACAATGATGCCCTTGGCCAAAAAGGGCGTATGCGTTTTTTCCTGAATATATTCAGGAAAAAACGCATACGCCCTTTTTGGCCAACCAAGCAACCTGGAAAGGCCAATCAGCGCTCCAAAGAAGTCTCGCTTCCCAGCGGGCAAAAGGGCCATGCGGAAAAAAGTGTCCAAACCAGAAATGCAGGACCGGCCATGGAGAAATGGGAGCCTTGCTACGCTGATGGGTGGGATGTAAATTGCCAACAGCCACTCTGGAGAAGTGTACGGTGTGTTCTGAAACATCTAAAAAACACAGCTTGGAGAGCATAGGGCACTTCCACTCATGGGCGTATAAATTGGGAAAACTAAAAATCAGCAAGACACAGGCACCCCAAAGTTTAGGGCTGCTCTGTTGACAAGAACCCCCACTTCATTACACCTTAAATATCCTAGGAAAGAGAAAAATGGATAAAGAAGTTCTGGTCCTCATGTACAATGGAATATCACTCAGCCATGACATCCACGTCATAAGGCTAGTAGCAGCACGATGAGTGGATTTAGGTACGACGATTCTAAGTGAAATAAGTCACACAGAAAAGACACTTATCATAAGATATCACTTAGAGAGGGAATGTAAAAACCGCTACACTTGAACTGAATTGCAAAACAGAACAGAGTCACACGTTTAGGAAACACACTATGGCTGCTGAACGGGAAAGGTGAGGTGGGGTGATGCATAAAACAAGGGTTTCAAATTAGCTCCGATACCGTTCCATAATCCCAATATGTAAGAGACAAGACCTATTCCTTTTTCAGTGAACTGGACTCAACACCCCCTATTCACCGCACAAGAATATATCTGACTAGTAAGAATCTTCAAACCTATGTATTGATATCTCTCTGTAAGTGAGTCAAGGGGGTGTAAAGCGGCATAAACACAGCCGTGAAAAGCAGCTAAACCCCATTATAAAAATAAATTACTTTTCAAAACCCGTGAAACAAAGACAGTGAAAGAGAGAGAAATTCTTACAAAATTCGTTCAGGGGCTGTGATGCAACCTGGATTGACCATATCTAGACCCACAGCTGATTGAGACATAAGGGTGGACACTCTTGGGGCTGAGAGGTTCGGTGAGGTTGGGTGAGCCAACGCAGACCCTTTCAAGTAATACTGCATGGTACCCATCCCATGGGTCCCAAATCTCCAGGTTCAATGCCATCTTCCTACATCCAAAACAGGCATGAGAAACCCAGAAGATGGTACACCGTGTGATCGGGAAAGGTTTCTAAAACGCACCTCATTTCTCATCTCCTTTGCTCGGGTTCGCCATTCCAGCCGATTTACTAGCCATCTCCCTCCTTGGAGAATCAGCACCTTTAACCTCCTGTTCCGTACAGGTTGCAATTTGTCCTGAGGATGAACGGGAAGAGGGGGAACCAATGAGAGACTAGCTCTAGGTGTTGGGACAGGCACAGGTCACTCTATTTTCCCATCAGGAAGAAGAATTAAGCACAAGCTCAGCCTGCCCCCCAGAACCAGAAGAGGGCCTGAAGCAATCCTGCGCTTTTGCGGCCAGCTCCCACAAAAGCGAGATGAAAAATGGAGCTCAGGGGCACTGCAATTCACAAACCTGCAGAGTTTTAAATGATACCTCTCGTCCACAAATGTATTAAGGGAAGGCAACGAAGAGGCTTTGAAAGCAAGGCAGAATTGCAGGAAACAGATTTCAGGAGGTAGATTCGAATCGCCTTGAAAGCACATGAAAAGCGGCCAAACGTGGACAATGATGCCCTTGGCCAAAAAGGGCGTATGCGTTTTTTCCTGAATATATTCAGGAAAAAACGCATACGCCCTTTTTGGCCAACCAAGCAACCTGGAAAGGCAAATCAGCGCTCCAAAGAAGTCTCGCTTCCCAGCGGGCAAAAGGGCCATGCGGAAAAAAGTGTCCAAACCAGAAGTGCAGGACCGGCCATGGAGAAATGGGAGCCTTGCTACGCTGATGGGTGGGATGTAAATTGCCAACAGCCACTCTGGAGAAGTGTACGGTGTGTTCTGAAACATCTAAAAAACACAGCTTGGAGAGCATAGGGCACTTCCACTCATGGGCGTATAAATTGGGAAAACTAAAAATCAGCAAGACACAGGCAGCCCAAAGTTTAGGGCTGCTCTGTTGACAAGAACCCCCACTTCATTACACCTTAAATATCCTAGGAAAGAGAAAAATGGATAAAGAAGTTGTGGTCCTCATGTACAATGGAATATCACTCAGCCATGAAATCAACGTCATAAGGCTAGTAGCAGCACGATGAGTGGATTTAGGTACGACGATTCTAAGTGAAATAAGTCACACAGAAAAAGACACTTATCATAAGATATCACTTCTAGAGGGAATGTAAAAACCGCTACACTTGAACTGAATTACAAAACAGAACAGAGTCACACGTTTAGAAAACACACAATGGCTGCTGAACGGGAAAGGTGAGGTGGGGTGATGCATAAAACAAGGGTTTCAAATTAGCTCAGATACCGTTCCATAAACCCAATATGTAAGAGACAAGACCTATTCCTTTTTCAGTGAACTGGACTCAACACCCCCTATTCACCGCACAAGAATATATCTGACTAGTAAGAATCTTCAAACCTATGTATTGATATCTCTCTGTAAGTGAGTCAAGGGGGTGTAAAGCGGCATAAACACAGCCGTGAAAAGCAGCTAAACCCCATTATAAAAATAAATTACTTTTCAAAACCCGTGAAACAAAGACAGTGAAAGAGAGAGAAATTCTTACAAAATTCGTTCAGGGGCTGTGATGCAACCTGGATTGACCATATCTAGACCCACAGCTGATTGAGACATAAGGGTGGACACTCTTGGGGCTGAGAGGTTCGGTGAGGTTGGGTGAGCCAACGCAGACCCTTTCAAGTAATACTGCATGGTACCCATCCCATGGGTCCCAAATCTCCAGGTTCAAGGGCATCTTCCTACATCGAAAACAGGCATGAGAAACCCAGAAGATGGTACACCGTGTGATCGGGAAAGGTTTCTAAAACGCACCTCATTTCTCATCTCCTTGGCTCGGGTTCGCCATTCCAGCCGATTTACTAGCCATCTCCCTCCTTGGAGAATCAGCACCTTTAACCTCCTGTTCCGTACAGGTTGCAATTTGTCCTGAGGATGAACGGGAAGAGGGGGAACCAATGAGAGACTAGCTCTAGGTGTTGGGACAGGCACAGGTCACTCTATTTTCCCATCAGGAAGAAGAATTAAGCACAAGCTCAGCCTGCCCCCCAGAACCAGAAGAGGGCCTGAAGCAATCCTGCGCTTTTGAAGCCAGCTCCCAGAAAAGCGAGATGAAAAATGGAACTCAGGGGCACTGCAATTCACAAACCTGCAGAGTTTTAAATGATACCTCTCGTCCACAAATATATTAAGGGAAGGCAACGAAGAGGCTTTGAAAGCAAGGCAGAATTGCAGGAAACAGATTTCAGGAGGTAGATTCGAATCGCCTTGAAAGCACATGAAAAGCGGCCAAAGGTGGACAATGATGCCCTTGGCCAAAAAGGGCGTATGCGTTTTTTCCTGAATATATTCAGGAAAAAACGCATACGCCCTTTTTGGCCAACCAAGCAACCTGGAAAGGCCAATCAGCGCTCCAAAGAAGTCTCGCTTCCCAGCGGGCAAAAGGGACATGCGGAAAAAAGTGTCCAAACCAGAAGTGCAGGACCGGCCATGGAGAAATGGGAGCCTTGCTACGCTGATGGGTGGGATGTAAATTGCCAACAGCCACTCTGGAGAAGTGTACGGTGTGTTCTGAAACATCTAAAAAACACAGCTTGGAGAGCATAGGGCACTTCCACTCATGGGCGTATAAGTTGGGAAAACTAAAAATCAGCAAGACACAGCCACCCCAAAGTTTAGGGCTGCTCTGTTGACAAGAACCCCCACTTCATTACACCTTAAATATCCTAGGAAAGAGAAAAATGGATAAAGAAGTTGTGGTCCTCATGTACAATGGAATATCACTCAGCCATGAAATCAACGTCATAAGGCTAGTAGCAGCACGATGAGTGGATTTAGGTACGACGATTCTAAGTGAAATAAGTCACACAGAAAAAGACACTTATCATAAGATATCACTTAGAGAGGGAATGTAAAAACCGCTACACTTGAACTGAATTACAAAACAGAACAGAGTCACACGTTTAGAAAACACACTATGGCTGCTGAACGGGAAAGGTGAGGTGGGGTGATGCATAAAACAAGGGTTTCAAATTAGCTCAGATACCGTTCCATAAACCCAATATGTAAGAGACAAGACCTATTCCTTTTTCAGTGAACTGGACTCAACACCCCCTATTCACCGCACAAGAATATATCTGACTAGTAAGAATCTTCAAACCTATGTATTGATATCTCTCTGTAAGTGAGTCAAGGGGGTGTAAAGCGGCATAAACACAGCCGTGAAAAGCAGCTAAACCCCATTATAAAAATAAATTACTTTTCAAAACCCGTGAAACAAAGACAGTGAAAGAGAGAGAAATTCTTACAAAATTCGTTCAGGGGCTGTGATGCAACCTGGATTGACCATATCTAGACCCACAGCTGATTGAGACATAAGGGTGGACACTCTTGGGGCTGAGAGGTTCGGTGAGGTTGGGTGAGCCAACGCAGACCCTTTCAAGTAATACTGCATGGTACCCATCCCATGGGTCCCAAATCTCCAGGTTCAAGGGCATCTTCCTACATCGAAAACAGGCATGAGAAACCCAGAAGATGGTACACCGTGAGATCGGGAAAGGTTTCTAAAACGCACCTCATTTCTCATCTCCTTGGCTCGGGTTCGCCATTCCAGCCGATTTACTAGCCATCTCCCTCCTTGGAGAATCAGCACCTTTAACCTCCTGTTCGTTACAGGTTGCAATTTATCCTGAGGATGAACGGGAAGAGGGGGAACCAATGAGAGACTAGCTCTAGGTGTTGGGACAGGCACAGGTCACTCTATTTTCCCATCAGGAAGAAGAATTAAGCACAAGCTCAGCCTGCCCCCCAGAACCAGAAGAGGGCCTGAAGCAATCCTGCGCTTTTGCGGCCAGCTCCCAAAAAAGCGAGTTGAAAAATGGAGCTCAGGGGCACTGCAATTCACAAACCTGCAGAGTTTTAAATGATACCTCTCGCCCACAAATATATTAAGGGAAGGCAACGAAGAGGCTTTGAAAGCAAGGCAGAATTGCAGGAAACAGATTTCAGGAGGTAGATTCGAATCGCCTTGAAAGCACATGAAAAGCGGCAAAACGTGGACAATGATGCCCTTGGCCAAAAAGGGCGTATGCGTTTTTTCCTGAATATATTCAGGAAAAAACGCATACGCCCTTTTTGGCCAACCAAGCAACCTGGAAAGGCAAATCAGCGCTCCAAAGAAGTCTCGCTTCCCAGCGGGCAAAAGGGCCATGCGGAAAAAAGTGTCCAAACCAGAAGTGCAGGACCGGCCATGGAGAAATGGGAGCCTTGCTACTCTGATGGGTGGGATGTAAATTGCCAACAGCCACTCTGGAGAAGTGTACGGTGTGTTCTGAAACATCTAAAAAACACAGCTTGGAGAGCATAGGGCACTTCCACTCATGGGCGTATAAGTTGGGAAAGCTAAAAATCAGCAAGACACAGGCAGCCCAAAGTTTAGGGCTGCTCTGTTCACAAGAACCCCCACTTCATTACACCTTAAATATCCTAGGAAAGAGAAAAATGGATAAAGAAGTTGTGGTCCTCATGTACAATGGAATATCACTCAGCCATGAAATCAATGTCATAAGGCTAGTAGCAGCACGATGAGTGGATTTAGGTACGACGATTCTAAGTGAAATAAGTCACACAGAAAAAGACACTTATCCTAAGATATCACTTCTAGAGGGAATGTAAAAACCGCTACACTTGAACTGAATTACAAAACAGAACAGAGTCACACGTTTAGAAAACACACTATGGCTGCTGAACGGGAAAGGTGAGGTGGGGTGATGCATAAAACAAGGGTTTCAAATTAGCTCAGATACCGTTCCATAAACCCAATATGTAATAGACAAGACCTATTCCTTTTTCAGTGAACTGGACTCAACACCCCCTATTCACCGCACAAGAATATATCTGACTAGTAAGAATCTTCAAACCTATGTATTGATATCTCTCCGTAAGTGAGTCAAGGGGGTGTAAAGCGGCATAAACACAGCCGTGAAAAGCAGCTAAACCCCATTATAAAAATAAATTACTTTTCAAAACCCGTGAAACAAAGGCAGTGAAAGAGAGAGAAATTCTTACAAAATTCGTTCAGGGGCTGTGATGCAACCTGGATTGACCATATCTAGACGCACAGCTGATTGAGACATAAGGGTGGACACTCTTGGGGCTGAGAGGTTCGGTGAGGTTGGGTGAGCCAACGCAGACCCTTTCAAGTAATACTGCATGGTACCCATCCCATGGGTCCCAAATCTCCAGGTTCAAGGGCATCTTCCTACGTCGAAAACAGGCATGAGAAACCCAGAAGATGGTACACCGTGTGATCGGGAAAGGTTTCTAAAACGCACATCATTTCTCATCTCCTTTGCTCGGGTTCGCCATTCCAGCCGATTTACTAGCCATCTCCCTCCTTGGAGAATCAGCACCTTTAACCTCCTGTTCCGTACAGGTTGCAATTTGTCCTGAGGATGAACGGGAAGAGGGGGAACCAATGAGAGACTAGCTCTAGGTGTTGGGACAGGCACAGGTCACTCTATTTTCCCATCAGGAAGAAGAATTAAGCACAAGCTCAGCCTGCCCCCCAGAACCAGAAGAGGGCCTGAAGCAATCCTGCGCTTTGGCGGCCAGCTCCCAAAAAAGCGAGTTGAAAAATGGAGCTCAGGGGCACTGCAATTCACAAACCTGCAGAGTTTTAAATGATACCTCTCGTCCACAAATATACTAAGGGAAGGCAACGAAGAGGCTTTGAAAGCAAGGCAGAATTGCAGGAAACAGATTTCAGGAGGTAGATTCGAATCGCCTTGAAAGCACATGAAAAGCGGCAAAACGTGGACAATGATGCCCTTGGCCAAAAAGGGCGTATGCGTTTTATCCTGAATATATTCAGGAAAAAACGCATACGCCCTTTTTGGCCAACCAAGCAACCTGGAAAGGCCAATCAGCGCTCCAAAGAAGTCTCGCTTCCCAGCGGGCAAAAGGGCCATGCGGAAAAAAGTGTCCAAACCAGAAATGCAGGACCGGCCATGGAGAAATGGGAGCCTTGCTACGCTGATGGGTGGGATGTAAATTGCCAACAGCCACTCTGGAGAAGTGTACGGTGTGTTCTGAAACATCTAAAAAACACAGCTTGGAGAGCATAGGGCACTTCCACTCATGGGCGTATAAATTGGGAAAACTAAAAATCAGCAAGACACAGGCACCCCAAAGTTTAGGGCTGCTCTGTTGACAAGAACCCCCACTTCATTACACCTTAAATATCCTAGGAAAGCGAAAAATGGATAAAGAAGTTGTGGTCCTCATGTACAATGGAATATCACTCAGCCATGAAATCCACGTCATAAGGCTAGTAGCAGCACGATGAGTGGATTTAGGTACGACGATTCTAAGTGAAATAAGTCACACAGAAAAAGACACTTATCATAAGATACCACTTAGAGAGGGAATGTAAAAACCGTTACACTTGAACTGAATTACAAAACAGAACAGAGTCACACGTTTAGAAAACACACTATGGCTGCTGAACGGGAAAGGTGAGGTGGGGTGATGCATAAAACAAGGGTTTCAAATTAGCTCCGATACCGTTCCATAAACCCAATATATAAGAGACAAGACCTATTCCTTTTTCAGTGAACTGGACTCAACACCCACTATTCACCGCACAAGAATATATCTGACTAGGAAGAATCTTCAAACCTATGTATTGATATCTCTCCGTAAGTGAGTCAAGGGGGTGTAAATCGGCATAAAGACAGCCGTGAAAAGCAGCTAAACCCCATTATTAAAATAAATTACTTTTCAAAACCCGTGAAACAAAGACAGTGAAAGAGAGAGAAATTCTTACAAAATTCGTTCAGGGGCTGTGATGCAACCTGGATTGACCATATCTAGACCCACAGCTGATTGAGACATAAGGGTGGACACTCTTGGGGCTGAGAGGTTCGGTGAGGTTGGGTGAGCCAACGCAGACCCTTTCAAGTAATACTGCATGGTACCCATCCCATGGGTCCCAAATCTCCAGGTTCAAGGGCATCTTCCTACGTCGAAAACAGGCATGAGAAACCCAGAAGATGGTACACCGTGTGATCGGGAAAGGTATCTAAAACGCACCTCATTTCTCATCTCCTTTGCTCGGGTTCGCCATTCCAGCCGATTTACTAGCCATCTCCCTCCTTGGAGAATCAGCACCTTTACCCTCCTGTTCCGTACAGGTTGCAATTTGTCCTGAGGATTAACGGGAAGAGGGGGAACCAATGAGAGACTAGCTCCAGGGGTTGGGACAGGCACAGGTCACTCTATTTTCCCATCAGGAAGAAGAATTAAGCACAATCTCAGCCTGCCCCCCAGAACCAGAAGAGGGCCTGAAGCAATCCTGCGCTTTTGCGGCCAGCTCCCAAAAAAGCGAGTTGAAAAATGGAGCTCAGGGGCACTGCAATTCACAAACCTGCACAGTTTTAAATGACACCTCTCGTCCACAAATATACTAAGGGAAGGCAACGAAGAGGCTTTGAAAGCAAGGCAGAATTGCAGGAAACAGATTTCAGGAGGTAGATTCGAATCGCCTTGAAAGCACATGAAAAGCGGCAAAACGTGGACAATGATGCCCTTGGCCAAAAAGTGCGTATGCGTTTTTTCCTGAATATATTCAGGAAAAAACGCATACGCCCTTTTTGGCCAACCAAGCAACCTGGAAAGGCCAATCAGCGCTCCAAAGAAGTCTCGCTTCCCAGCGGGCAAAAGGGCCATGCGGAAAAAAGTGTCCAAACCAGAAATGCAGGACCGGCCATGGAGAAATGGGAGCCTTGCTACGCTCATGGGTGGGATGTAAATTGCCAACAGCCACTCTGGAGAAGTGTACGGTGTGTTCTGAAACATCTAAAAAACACAGCTTGGAGAGCATAGGGCACTTCCACTCATGGGCGTATAAATTGGGAAAACTAAAAATCAGCAAGACACAGGCACCCCAAAGTTTAGGGCTGCTCTGTTGACAAGAACCCCCACTTCATTACACCTTAAATATCCTAGGAAAGAGAAAAATGGATAAAGAAGTTCTGGTCCTCATGTACAATGGAATATCACTCAGCCATGAAATCCACGTCATAAGGCTAGTAGCAGCACGATGAGTGGATTTAGGTACGATGATTCTAAGTGAAATAAGTCACACAGAAAAGACACTTATCATAAGTTATCACTTAGAGAGGGAATGTAAAAACCGCTACACTTGAACTGAATTGCAAAACAGAACAGAGTCACACGTTTAGGAAACACACTATGGCTGCTGAACGGGAAAGGTGAGGTGGGGTGATGCATAAAACAAGGGTTTCAAATTAGCTCCGATACCGTTCCATAAACCCAATATGTAAGAGACAAGACCTATTCCTTTTTCAGTGAACTGGACTCAACACCCCCTATTCACCGCACAAGAATATATCTGACTAGTAAGAATCTTCAAACCTATGTATTGATATCTCTCCGTAAGTGAGTCAAGGGGGTGTAAAGCGGCATAAACACAGCCGTGAAAAGCAGCTAAACCCCAATATAAAAATAAATTACTTTTCAAAACCCGTGAAACAAAGACTGTGAAAGAGAGAGAAATTCTTACAAAATTCGTTCAGGGGCTGTGATGCAACCTGGATTGACCATATCTAGACCCACAGCTGATTGAGACATAAGGGTGGACACTCTTGGGGCTGAGAGGTTCGGTGAGGTTGGGTGAGCCAACGCAGACCCTTTCAAGTAATACTGCATGGTACCCATCCCATGGGTCCCAAATCTCCAGGTTCAAGGGCATCTTCCTACGTCGAAAACAGGCATGAGAAACCCAGAAGATGGTACACCGTGTGATCGGGAAAGGTTTTCTAAAACGCACCTCATTTCTCATCTCCTTTGCTCGGGTTCGCCATTCCAGCCGATTTACTAGCCATCTCTCTCCTTGGAGAATCAGCACCTTTAACCTCCTGTTCCGTACAGGTTGCAATTTGTCCTGAGGATGAACGGGAAGAGGGGGAACCAATGAGAGACTAGCTCTAGGTGTTGGGACAGGCACAGGTCACTCTATTTTCCCATCAGGAAGAAGAATTAAGCACAAGCTCAGCCTGCCCCCCAGAACCAGAAGAGGGCCTGAAGCAATCCTGCGCTTTTGCGGCCAGCTCCCAAAAAAGCGAGTTGAAAAATGGAGCTCAGGGGCACTGCAATTCACAAACCTGCAGAGTTTTAAATGATACCTCTCGCCCACAAATATATTAAGGGAAGGCAACGAAGAGGCTTTGAAAGCAAGGCAGAATTGCAGGAAACAGATTTCAGGAGGTAGATTCGAATCGCCTTGAAAGCACATGAAAAGCGGCAAAACGTGGACAATGATGCCCTTGGCCAAAAAGGGCGTATGCGTTTTTTCCTGAATATATTCAGGAAAAAACGCATACGCCCTTTTTGGCCAACCAAGCAACCTGGAAAGGCCAATCAGCGCTCCAAAGAAGTCTCGCTTCCCAGCGGGCCAAAGGGCCATGCGGAAAAAAGTGTCCAAACCAGAAATGCAGGACCGGCCATGGAGAAATGGGAGCCTTGCTACGCTGATGGGTGGGATGTAAATTGCCAACAGCCACTCTGGAGAAGTGTACGGTGTGTTCTGAAACATCTAAAAAACACAGCTTGGAGAGCATAGGGCACTTCCACTCATGGGCGTATAAATTGGGAAAACTAAAAATCAGCAAGACACAGGCACCCCAAAGTTTAGGGCTGCTCTGTTGACAAGAACCCCCACTTCATTACACCTTAAATATCCTAGGAAAGAGAAAAATGGATAAAGAAGTTGTGGTCCTCATGTACAATGGAATATCACTCAGCCATGAAATCAACGTCATAAGGCTAGTAGCAGCACGATGAGTGGATTTAGGTACGACGATTCTAAGTGAAATAAGTCACACAGAAAAACACACTTATCATAAGATATCACTTCTACAGGGAATGTAAAAACCGCTACACTTGAACTGAATTGCAAAACAGAACAGAGTCACACGTTTAGGAAACACACTATGGCTGCTGAACGGGAAAGGTGAGGTGGGGTGATGCATAAAACAAGGGTTTCAAATTAGCTCCAATACCGTTCCATAAACCCAATATGTAAGAGACCAGACCTATTCCTTTTTCAGTGAACTGGACTCAACACCCCCTATTCACCGCACAAGAATATATCTGACTAGTAAGAATCTTCAAACCTATGTATTGATATCTCTCTGTAAGTGAGTCAAGGGGGTGTAAAGCGGCATAAACACAGCCGTGAAAAGCAGCTAAACCCCATTATAAAAATAAATTACTTTTCAAAACCCGTGAAACAAAGACAGTGAAAGAGAGAGAAATTCTTCCAAAATTCGTTCAGGGGCTGTGATGCAACCTGGATTGACCATATCTAGACCCACAGCTGATTGAGACATAAGGGTGGACACTCTTGGGGCTGAGAGGTTCCGTGAGGTTGGGTGAGCCAACGCAGACCCTTTCAAGTAATACTGCATGGTACCCATCCCATGGGTCCCAAATCTCCAGGTTCAAGGGCATCTTCCTACGTCGAAAACAGGCATGAGAAACCCAGAAGATGGTACACCGTGTGATCGGGAAAGGTTTCTAAAACGCACCTCATTTCTCATCTCCTTTGCTCGGGTTCGCCATTCCAGCCGATTTACTAGCCATCTCCCTCCTTGGAGAATCAGCACCTTTAACCTCCTGTTCCGTACAGGTTGCAATTTGTACTGAGGATGAACGGGAAGAGGGGGAACCAATGAGAGACTAGCTCTAGGTGTTGGGACAGGCACAGGTCACTCTATTTTCCCATCAGGAAGAAGAATTAAGCACAAGCTCAGCCTGCCCCCCAGAACCAGAAGAGGGCCTGAAGCAATCCTGCGCTTTTGCGGCCAGCTCCCAAAAAAGCGAGTTGAAAAATGGAGCTCAGGGGCACTGCAATTCACAAACCTGCAGAGTTTTAAATGATACCTCTCGTCCACAAATATATTAAGGGAAGGCAACGAAGAGGCTTTGAAAGCAAGGCAGAATTGCAGGAAACAGATTTCAGGAGGTAGATTCGAATCGCCTTGAAAGCACATGAAAAGCGGCAAAACGTGGACAATGATGCCCTTGGCCAAAAAGGGCGTATGCGTTTTTTCCTGAATATATTCAGGAAAAAACGCATACGCCCTTTTTGGCCAACCAAGCAACCTGGAAAGGCCAATCAGCGCTCCAAAGAAGTCTCGTTTCCCAGCGGGCAAAAGGGCCATGCGGAAAAAAGTGTCCAAACCAGAAGTGCAGGCCCGGCCATGGAGAAATGGGAGCCTTGCTACGCTGATGGGTGGGATGTAAATTGCCAACAGCCACTCTGGAGAAGTGTACGGTGTGTTCTGAAACATCTAAAAAACACAGCTTGCAGAGCATAGGGCACTTCCACTCATGGGCGTATAAATTGGGAAAACTAAAAATCAGCAAGACACAGGCACCCCAAAGTTTAGGGCTGCTCTGTTGACAAGAACCCCCACTTCATTACACCTTAAATATCCTAGGAAAGAGAAAAATGGATAAAGAAGTTGTGGTCCTCATGTACAATGGAATATCACTCAGCCATGACATCCACGTCATAAGGCTAGTAGCAGCACGATGAGTGGATTTAGGTACGACGATTCTAAGTGAAATAAGTCACACAGAAAAGACACTTATCATAAGATATCACTTAGAGAGGGAATGTAAAAACCGCTACACTTGAACTGAATTGCAAAACAGAACAGAGTCACACGTTTACGAAACACACTATGGCTGCTGAACGGGAAAGGTGAGGTGGGGTGATGCATAAAACAAGGGTTTCAAATTAGCTCCGATACCGTTCCATAAACCCAATATGTAAGAGACAAGACCTATTCCTTTTTCAGTGAACTGGACTCAACACCCCCTATTCACCGCACAAGAATATATCTGACTAGTAAGAATCTTCAAACCTATGTATTGATATCTCTCCGTAAGTGAGTCAAGGGGGTGTAAAGCGGCATAAACACAGCCGTGAAAAGCAGCTAAACCCCATTATAAAAATAAATTACTTTTCAAAACCCGTGAAACAAAGACAGTGAAAGAGAGAGAAATTCTTACAAAATTCGTTCAGGGGCTGTGATGCAACCTGGATTGACCATATCTAGACCCACAGCTGATTGAGACATAAGGGTGGACACTCTTGGGGCTGAGAGGTTCGGTGAGGTTGGGTGAGCCAACGCAGACCCTTTCAAGTAATACTGCATGGTACCCATCCCATGGGTCCCAAATCTCCAGGTTCAAGGGCATCTTCCTACGTCGAAAACAGGCATGAGAAACCCAGAAGATGGTACACCGTGTGATCGGGAAAGGTTTCTAAAACGCACCTCATTTCTCATCTCCTTTGCTCGGGTTCGCCATTCCAGCCGATTTACTAGCCATCTCCCTCCTTGGAGAATCAGCACCTTTAACCTCCTGTTCCGTACAGGTTGCAATTTGTCCTGAGGATGAACGGGAAGAGGGGGAACCAATGAGAGACTAGCTCTAGGTGTTGGGACAGGCACAGGTCACTCTATTTTCCCATCAGGAAGAAGAATTAACCACAAGCTCAGCCTGCCCCCCAGAACCAGAAGAGGGCCTGAAGCAATCCTGCGCTTTGGCGGCCAGCTCCCAAAAAAGCGAGTTGAAAAATGGAGCTCAGGGGCACTGCAATTCACAAACCTGCACAGTTTTAAATGATACCTCTCGTCCACAAATATACTAAGGGAAGGCAACGAAGAGGCTTTGAAAGCAAGGCAGAATTGCAGGAAACAGATTTCAGGAGGTAGATTCGAATCGCCTTGAAAGCACATGAAAAGCGGCAAAACGTGGACAATGATGCCCTTGGCCAAAAAGGGCGTATGCGTTTTTTCCTGAATATATTCAGGAAAAAACGCATACGCCCTTTTTGGCCAACCAAGCAACCTGGAAAGGCAAATCAGCGCTCCAAAGAAGTCTCGCTTCCCAGCGGGCAAAAGGGCCATGCGGAAAAAAGTGTCCAAACCAGAAATGCAGGACCGGCCATGGAGAAATGGGAGCCTTGCTACGCTGATGGGTGGGATGTAAATTTCCAACAGCCACTCTGGAGAAGTGTATGGTGTGTTCTGAAACATCTAAAAAACACAGCTTGGAGAGCATAGGGCACTTCCACTCATGGGCGTATAAATTGGGAAAACTAAAAATCAGCAAGACACAGGCACCCCAAAGTTTAGGGCTGCTCTGTTGACAAGAACCCCCACTTCATTACACCTTAAATATCCTAGGAAAGAGAAAAATGGATAAAGAAGTTGTGGTCCTCATGTACAATGGAATATCACTCAGCCATGACATCCACGTCATAAGGCTAGTAGCAGCACGATGAGTGGATTTAGGTACGACGATTCTAAGTGAAATAAGTCACAGAGAAAAGACACTTATCATAAGATATCACTTACAGAGGGAATGTAAAAACCGCTACACTTGAACTGAATTGCAAAACAGAACAGAGTCACACGTTTAGGAAACACACTATGGCTGCTGAACGGGAAAGGTGAGGTGGGGTGATGCATAAAACAAGGGTTTCAAATTAGCTCCGATACCGTTCCATAAACCCAATATGTAAGAGACAAGACCTATTCCTTTTTCAGTGAACTGGACTCAACACCCCCTATTCACCGCACAAGAATATATCTGACTAGTAAGAATCTTCAAACCTATGTATTGATATCTCTCCGTAAGTGAGTCAAGGGGGTGTAAAGCGGCATAAACACAGCCGTGAAAAGCAGCTAAACCCCATTATAAAAATAAATTACTTTTCAAAACCCGTGAAACAAAGACAGTGAAAGAGAGAGAAATTCTTCCAAAATTCGTTCAGTGGCTGTGATGCAACCTGGATTGACCATATCTAGACCCACAGCTGATTGAGACATAAGGGTGGACACTCTTGCGGCTGAGAGGTTCGGTGAGGTTGGGTGAGCCAACGCAGACCCTTTCAAGTAATACTGCATGGTACCCATCCCATGGGTCCCCAATCTCCAGGTTCAAGGGCATCTTCCTACGTCGAAAACAGGCATGAGAAACCCAGAAGATGGTACACCGTGTGATCGGGAAAGGTTTCTAAAACGCACCTCATTTCTCATCTCCTTTGCTCGGGTTCGCCATTCCAGCCGATTTACTAGCCTTCTCCCAACTTGGAGAATCAGCACCTTTAACCTCCTGTTCCGTACAGGTTGCAATTTGTCCTGAGGATGAACGGAAAGAGGGGGAACCAATGAAAGACTAGCTCTAGGTGTTGGGACAGGCACAGGTCACTCTATTTTCCCATCAGGAAGAAGAATTAAGCACAAGCTCAGCCTGCCCCCCAGAACCAGATGAGGGCCTGAAGCAATCCTGCGCTTTTGCGGCCAGCTCCCAAAAAAGCGAGTTGAAAAATGGAGCTCAGGGGCACTGCAATTCACAAACCTGCACAGTTTTAAATGATACCTCTCGTCCACAAATATACTAAGGGAAGGCAACGAAGAGGCTTTGAAAGCAAGGCAGAATTGCAGGAAAAGGATTTCAGGAGGTAGATTCGAATCGCCTTGAAAGCACATGAAAAGCGGCAAAACGTGGACAATGATGCCCTTGGCCAAAAAGGGCGTATGCGTTTTTTCCTGAATATATTCAGGAAAAAACGCATACGCCCTTTTTGGCCAACCAAGCAACCTGGAAAGGCCAATCAGCGCTCCAAAGAAGTCTCGCTTCCCAGCGGGCAAAAGGGCCATGCGGAAAAAAGTGTCCAAACCAGAAATGCAGGCCCGGCCATGGAGAAATGGGAGCCTTGCTACGCTGATGGGTGGGATGTAAATTGCCAACAGCCACTCTGGAGAAGTGTAGGGTGTGTTCTGAAACATCTAAAACACACAGCTTGGAGACCATAGGGCACTTCCACTCATGGGCGTATAAATTGGGAAAACTAAAAATCAGCAAGACACAGGCACCCCAAAGTTTAGGGCTGCTCTGTTGACAAGAACCCCCACTTCATTACACCTTAAATATCCTAGGAAAGAGAAAAATGGATAAAGAAGTTGTGGTCCTCATGTACAATGGAATATCACTCAGCCATGACATCCACGTCATAAGGCTAGTAGCAGCACAATGAGTGGATTTAGGTACGACGATTCTAAGTGAAATAAGTCACAGAGAAAAGACACTTATCATAAGATATCACTTACAGAGGGAATGTAAAAACCGCTACACTTGAACTGAATTGCAAAACAGAACAGAGTCACACGTTTAGGAAACACACTATGGCTGCTGAACGGGAAAGGTGAGGTGGGGTGATGCATAAAACAAGGGTTTCAAATTAGCTCCGATACCGTTCCATAAACCCAATATGTAAGAGACAAGACCTATTCCTTTTTCAGTGAACTGGACTCAACACCCCCTATTCACCGCACAAGAATATATCTGACTAGTAAGAATCTTCAAACCTATGTATTGATATCTCTCCGTAAGTGAGTCAAGGGGGTGTAAAGCGGCATAAACACAGCCGTGAAAAGCAGCTAAACCCCATTATAAAAATAAATTACTTTTCAAAACCCGTGAAACAAAGACAGTGAAAGAGAGAGAAATTCTTCCAAAATTCGTTCAGTGGCTGTGATGCAACCTGGATTGACCATATCTAGACCCACAGCTGATTGAGACATAAGGGTGGACACTCTTGCGGCTGAGAGGTTCGGTGAGGTTGGGTGAGCCAACGCAGACCCTTTCAAGTAATACTGCATGGTACCCATCCCATGGGTCCCCAATCTCCAGGTTCAAGGGCATCTTCCTACGTCGAAAACAGGCATGAGAAACCCAGAAGATGGTACACCGTGTGATCGGGAAAGGTTTCTAAAACGCACCTCATTTCTCATCTCCTTTGCTCGGGTTCGCCATTCCAGCCGATTTACTAGCCTTCTCCCAACTTGGAGAATCAGCACCTTTAACCTCCTGTTCCGTACAGGTTGCAATTTGTCCTGAGGATGAACGGGAAGAGGGGGAACCAATGAAAGACTAGCTCTAGGTGTTGGGACAGGCACAGGTCACTCTATTTTCCCATCAGGAAGAAGAATTAAGCACAAGCTCAGCCTGCCCCCCAGAACCAGATGAGGGCCTGAAGCAATCCTGCGCTTTTGCGGCCAGCTCCCAAAAAAGCGAGTTGAAAAATGGAGCTCAGGGGCACTGCAATTCACAAACCTGCACAGTTTTAAATGATACCTCTCGTCCACAAATATACTAAGGGAAGGCAACGAAGAGGCTTTGAAAGCAAGGCAGAATTGCAGGAAAAGGATTTCAGGAGGTAGATTCGAATCGCCTTGAAAGCACATGAAAAGCGGCAAAACGTGGACAATGATGCCCTTGGCCAAATAGGGCGTATGCGTTTTTTCCTGAATATATTCAGGAAAAAACGCATACGCCCTTTTTGGCCAACCAAGCAACCTGGAAAGGCCAATCAGCGCTCCAAAGAAGTCTCGCTTCCCAGCGGGCAAAAGGGCCATGCGGAAAAAAGTGTCCAAACCAGAAATGCAGGCCCGGCCATGGAGAAATGGGAGCCTTGCTACGCTGATGGGTGGGATGTAAATTGCCAACAGCCACTCTGGAGAAGTGTAGGGTGTGTTCTGAAACATCTAAAACACACAGCTTGGAGACCATAGGGCACTTCCACTCATGGGCGTATAAATTGGGAAAACTAAAAATCAGCAAGACACAGGCACCCCAAAGTTTAGGGCTGCTCTGTTGACAAGAACCCCCACTTCATTACACCTTAAATATCCTAGGAAAGAGAAAAATGGATAAAGAAGTTGTGGTCCTCATGTACAATGGAATATCACTCAGCCATGACATCCACGTCATAAGGCTAGTAGCAGCACGATGAGTGGATTTAGGTACGACGATTCTAAGTGAAATAAGTCACACAGAAAAGACACTTATCATAAGATATCACTTAGAGAGGGAATGTAAAAACCGCTACACTTGAACTGAATTGCAAAACAGAACAGAGTCACACGTTTAGGAAACACACTATGGCTGCTGAACGGGAAAGGTGAGGTGGGGTGATGCATAAAACAAGGGTTTCAAATTAGCTCCGATACCGTTCCATAAACCCAATATGTAAGAGACAAGACCTATTCCTTTTTCAGTGAACTGGACTCAACACCCCCTATTCACCGCACAAGAATATATCTGACTAGTAAGAATCTTCAAACCTATGTATTGATATCTCTCCGTAAGTGAGTCAAGGGGGTGTAAAGCGGCATAAACACAGCCGTGAAAAGCAGCTAAACCCCATTATAAAAATAAATTACTTTTCAAAACCCGTGAAACAAAGACAGTGAAAGAGAGAGAAATTCTTACAAAATTCGTTCAGGGGCTGTGATGCAACCTGGATTGACCATATCTAGACCCACAGCTGATTGAGACATAAGGGTGGACACTCTTGGGGCTGAGAGGTTCGGTGAGGTTGGGTGAGCCAACGCAGACCCTTTCAAGTAATACTGCATGGTACCCATCCTATGGGTCCCAAATCTCCAGGTTCAAGGGCATCTTCCTACGTCGAAAACAGGCATGAGAAACCCAGAAGATGGTACACCGTGTGATCGGGAAAGGTTTCTAAAACGCACCTCATTTCTCATCTCCTTTGCTCGGGTTCGCCATTCCAGCCAATTTACTAGCCATCTCCCTCCTTAAAGAATCAGCACCTTTAACCTCCTGTTCCGTACAGGTTGCAATTTGTCCTGAGGATGAACGGGAAGAGGGGGAACCAATGAGAGACTAGCTCTAGGTGTTGGGACAGGCACAGGTCACTCTATTTTCCCATCAGGAAGAAGAATTAACCACAAGCTCAGCCTGCCCCCCAGAACCAGAAGAGGGCCTGAAGCAATCCTGCGCTTTGGCGGCCAGCTCCCAAAAAAGCGAGTTGAAAAATGGAGCTCAGGGGCACTGCAATTCACAAACCTGCACAGTTTTAAATGATACCTCTCGTCCACAAATATACTAAGGGAAGGCAACGAAGAGGCTTTGAAAGCAAGGCAGAATTGCAGGAAACAGATTTCAGGAGGTAGATTCGAATCGCCTTGAAAGCACATGAAAAGCGGCAAAACGTGGACAATGATGCCCTTGGCCAAAAAGGGCGTATGCGTTTTTTCCTGAATATATTCAGGAAAAAACGCATACGCCCTTTTTGGCCAACCAAGCAACCTGGAAAGGCAAATCAGCGCTCCAAAGAAGTCTCGCTTCCCAGCGGGCAAAAGGGCCATGCGGAAAAAAGTGTCCAAACCAGAAATGCAGGACCGGCCATGGAGAAATGGGAGCCTTGCTACGCTGATGGGTGGGATGTAAATTGCCAACAGCCACTCTGGAGAAGTGTATGGTGTGTTCTGAAACATCTAAAAAACACAGCTTGGAGAGCATAGGGCACTTCCACTCATGGGCGTACAAATTGGGAAAACTAAAAATCAGCAAGACACAGGCACCCCAAAGTTTAGGGCTGCTCTGTTGACAAGAACCCCCACTTCATTACACCTTAAATATCCTAGGAAAGAGAAAAATGGATAAAGAAGTTGTGGTCCTCATGTACAATGGAATATCACTCAGCCATGAAATCAACGTCATAAGGCTAGTAGCAGCACGATGAGTGGATTTAGGTACGACGATTCTAAGTGAAATAAGTCACACAGAAAAACACACTTATCATAAGATATCACTTCTACAGGGAATGTAAAAACCGCTACACTTGAACTGAATTGCAAAACAGAACAGAGTCACACGTTTAGGAAACACACTATGGCTGCTGAACGGGAAAGGTGAGGTGGGGTGATGCATAAAACAAGGGTTTCAAATTAGCTCCAATACCGTTCCATAAACCCAATATGTAAGAGACCAGACCTATTCCTTTTTCAGTGAACTGGACTCAACACCCCCTATTCACCGCACAAGAATATATCTGACTAGTAAGAATCTTCAAACCTATGTATTGATATCTCTCTGTAAGTGAGTCAAGGGGGTGTAAAGCGGCATAAACACAGCCGTGAAAAGCAGCTAAACCCCATTATAAAAATAAATTACTTTTCAAAACCCGTGAAACAAAGACAGTGAAAGAGAGAGAAATTCTTCCAAAATTCGTTCAGGGGCTGTGATGCAACCTGGATTGACCATATCTAGACCCACAGCTGATTGAGACATAAGGGTGGACACTCTTGGGGCTGAGAGGTTCGGTGAGGTTGGGTGAGCCAACGCAGACCCTTTCAAGTAATACTGCATGGTACCCATCCCATGGGTCCCAAATCTCCAGGTTCAAGGGCATCTTCCTACGTCGAAAACAGGCATGAGAAACCCAGAAGATGGTACACCGTGTGATCGGGAAAGGTTTCTAAAACGCACCTCATTTCTCATCTCCTTTGCTCGGGTTCGCCATTCCAGCCGATTTACTAGCCATCTCCCTCCTTGGAGAATCAGCACCTTTAACCTCCTGTTCCGTACAGGTTGCAATTTGTACTGAGGATGAACGGGAAGAGGGGGAACCAATGAGAGACTAGCTCTAGGTGTTGGGACAGGCACAGGTCACTCTATTTTCCCATCAGGAAGAAGAATTAAGCACAAGCTCAGCCTGCCCCCCAGAACCAGAAGAGGGCCTGAAGCAATCCTGCGCTTTTGCGGCCAGCTCCCAAAAAAGCGAGTTGAAAAATGGAGCTCAGGGGCACTGCAATTCACAAACCTGCAGAGTTTTAAATGATACCTCTCGTCCACAAATATATTAAGGGAAGGCAACGAAGAGGCTTTGAAAGCAAGGCAGAATTGCAGGAAACAGATTTCAGGAGGTAGATTCGAATCGCCTTGAAAGCACATGAAAAGCGGCAAAACGTGGACAATGATGCCCTTGGCCAAAAAGGGCGTATGCGTTTTTTCCTGAATATATTCAGGAAAAAACGCATACGCCCTTTTTGGCCAACCAAGCAACCTGGAAAGGCCAATCAGCGCTCCAAAGAAGTCTCGTTTCCCAGCGGGCAAAAGGGCCATGCGGAAAAAAGTGTCCAAACCAGAAGTGCAGGCCCGGCCATGGAGAAATGGGAGCCTTGCTACGCTGATGGGTGGGATGTAAATTGCCAACAGCCACTCTGGAGAAGTGTACGGTGTGTTCTGAAACATCTAAAAAACACAGCTTGCAGAGCATAGGGCACTTCCACTCATGGGCGTATAAATTGGGAAAACTAAAAATCAGCAAGACACAGGCACCCCAAAGTTTAGGGCTGCTCTGTTGACAAGAACCCCCACTTCATTACACCTTAAATATCCTAGGAAAGAGAAAAATGGATAAAGAAGTTGTGGTCCTCATGTACAATGGAATATCACTCAGCCATGACATCCACGTCATAAGGCTAGTAGCAGCACGATGAGTGGATTTAGGTACGACGATTCTAAGTGAAATAAGTCACACAGAAAAGACACTTATCATAAGATATCACTTAGAGAGGGAATGTAAAAACCGCTACACTTGAACTGAATTGCAAAACAGAACAGAGTCACACGTTTACGAAACACACTATGGCTGCTGAACGGGAAAGGTGAGGTGGGGTGATGCATAAAACAAGGGTTTCAAATTAGCTCCGATACCGTTCCATAAACCCAATATGTAAGAGACAAGACCTATTCCTTTTTCAGTGAACTGGACTCAACACCCCCTATTCACCGCACAAGAATATATCTGACTAGTAAGAATCTTCAAACCTATGTATTGATATCTCTCCGTAAGTGAGTCAAGGGGGTGTAAAGCGGCATAAACACAGCCGTGAAAAGCAGCTAAACCCCATTATAAAAATAAATTACTTTTCAAAACCCGTGAAACAAAGACAGTGAAAGAGAGAGAAATTCTTACAAAATTCGTTCAGGGGCTGTGATGCAACCTGGATTGACCATATCTAGACCCACAGCTGATTGAGACATAAGGGTGGACACTCTTGGGGCTGAGAGGTTCGGTGAGGTTGGGTGAGCCAACGCAGACCCTTTCAAGTAATACTGCATGGTACCCATCCCATGGGTCCCAAATCTCCAGGTTCAAGGGCATCTTCCTACGTCGAAAACAGGCATGAGAAACCCAGAAGATGGTACACCGTGTGATCGGGAAAGGTTTCTAAAACGCACCTCATTTCTCATCTCCTTTGCTCGGGTTCGCCATTCCAGCCGATTTACTAGCCATCTCCCTCCTTGGAGAATCAGCACCTTTAACCTCCTGTTCCGTACAGGTTGCAATTTGTCCTGAGGATGAACGGGAAGAGGGGGAACCAATGAGAGACTAGCTCTAGGTGTTGGGACAGGCACAGGTCACTCTATTTTCCCATCAGGAAGAAGAATTAACCACAAGCTCAGCCTGCCCCCCAGAACCAGAAGAGGGCCTGAAGCAATCCTGCGCTTTGGCGGCCAGCTCCCAAAAAAGCGAGTTGAAAAATGGAGCTCAGGGGCACTGCAATTCACAAACCTGCACAGTTTTAAATGATACCTCTCGTCCACAAATATACTAAGGGAAGGCAACGAAGAGGCTTTGAAAGCAAGGCAGAATTGCAGGAAACAGATTTCAGGAGGTAGATTCGAATCGCCTTGAAAGCACATGAAAAGCGGCAAAACGTGGACAATGATGCCCTTGGCCAAAAAGGGCGTATGCGTTTTTTCCTGAATATATTCAGGAAAAAACGCATACGCCCTTTTTGGCCAACCAAGCAACCTGGAAAGGCAAATCAGCGCTCCAAAGAAGTCTCGCTTCCCAGCGGGCAAAAGGGCCATGCGGAAAAAAGTGTCCAAACCAGAAATGCAGGACCGGCCATGGAGAAATGGGAGCCTTGCTACGCTGATGGGTGGGATGTAAATTTCCAACAGCCACTCTGGAGAAGTGTATGGTGTGTTCTGAAACATCTAAAAAACACAGCTTGGAGAGCATAGGGCACTTCCACTCATGGGCGTATAAATTGGGAAAACTAAAAATCAGCAAGACACAGGCACCCCAAAGTTTAGGGCTGCTCTGTTGACAAGAACCCCCACTTCATTACACCTTAAATATCCTAGGAAAGAGAAAAATGGATAAAGAAGTTGTGGTCCTCATGTACAATGGAATATCACTCAGCCATGACATCCACGTCATAAGGCTAGTAGCAGCACGATGAGTGGATTTAGGTACGACGATTCTAAGTGAAATAAGTCACAGAGAAAAGACACTTATCATAAGATATCACTTACAGAGGGAATGTAAAAACCGCTACACTTGAACTGAATTGCAAAACAGAACAGAGTCACACGTTTAGGAAACACACTATGGCTGCTGAACGGGAAAGGTGAGGTGGGGTGATGCATAAAACAAGGGTTTCAAATTAGCTCCGATACCGTTCCATAAACCCAATATGTAAGAGACAAGACCTATTCCTTTTTCAGTGAACTGGACTCAACACCCCCTATTCACCGCACAAGAATATATCTGACTAGTAAGAATCTTCAAACCTATGTATTGATATCTCTCCGTAAGTGAGTCAAGGGGGTGTAAAGCGGCATAAACACAGCCGTGAAAAGCAGCTAAACCCCATTATAAAAATAAATTACTTTTCAAAACCCGTGAAACAAAGACAGTGAAAGAGAGAGAAATTCTTCCAAAATTCGTTCAGTGGCTGTGATGCAACCTGGATTGACCATATCTAGACCCACAGCTGATTGAGACATAAGGGTGGACACTCTTGCGGCTGAGAGGTTCGGTGAGGTTGGGTGAGCCAACGCAGACCCTTTCAAGTAATACTGCATGGTACCCATCCCATGGGTCCCCAATCTCCAGGTTCAAGGGCATCTTCCTACGTCGAAAACAGGCATGAGAAACCCAGAAGATGGTACACCGTGTGATCGGGAAAGGTTTCTAAAACGCACCTCATTTCTCATCTCCTTTGCTCGGGTTCGCCATTCCAGCCGATTTACTAGCCTTCTCCCAACTTGGAGAATCAGCACCTTTAACCTCCTGTTCCGTACAGGTTGCAATTTGTCCTGAGGATGAACGGAAAGAGGGGGAACCAATGAAAGACTAGCTCTAGGTGTTGGGACAGGCACAGGTCACTCTATTTTCCCATCAGGAAGAAGAATTAAGCACAAGCTCAGCCTGCCCCCCAGAACCAGATGAGGGCCTGAAGCAATCCTGCGCTTTTGCGGCCAGCTCCCAAAAAAGCGAGTTGAAAAATGGAGCTCAGGGGCACTGCAATTCACAAACCTGCACAGTTTTAAATGATACCTCTCGTCCACAAATATACTAAGGGAAGGCAACGAAGAGGCTTTGAAAGCAAGGCAGAATTGCAGGAAAAGGATTTCAGGAGGTAGATTCGAATCGCCTTGAAAGCACATGAAAAGCGGCAAAACGTGGACAATGATGCCCTTGGCCAAAAAGGGCGTATGCGTTTTTTCCTGAATATATTCAGGAAAAAACGCATACGCCCTTTTTGGCCAACCAAGCAACCTGGAAAGGCCAATCAGCGCTCCAAAGAAGTCTCGCTTCCCAGCGGGCAAAAGGGCCATGCGGAAAAAAGTGTCCAAACCAGAAATGCAGGCCCGGCCATGGAGAAATGGGAGCCTTGCTACGCTGATGGGTGGGATGTAAATTGCCAACAGCCACTCTGGAGAAGTGTAGGGTGTGTTCTGAAACATCTAAAACACACAGCTTGGAGACCATAGGGCACTTCCACTCATGGGCGTATAAATTGGGAAAACTAAAAATCAGCAAGACACAGGCACCCCAAAGTTTAGGGCTGCTCTGTTGACAAGAACCCCCACTTCATTACACCTTAAATATCCTAGGAAAGAGAAAAATGGATAAAGAAGTTGTGGTCCTCATGTACAATGGAATATCACTCAGCCATGACATCCACGTCATAAGGCTAGTAGCAGCACAATGAGTGGATTTAGGTACGACGATTCTAAGTGAAATAAGTCACAGAGAAAAGACACTTATCATAAGATATCACTTACAGAGGGAATGTAAAAACCGCTACACTTGAACTGAATTGCAAAACAGAACAGAGTCACACGTTTAGGAAACACACTATGGCTGCTGAACGGGAAAGGTGAGGTGGGGTGATGCATAAAACAAGGGTTTCAAATTAGCTCCGATACCGTTCCATAAACCCAATATGTAAGAGACAAGACCTATTCCTTTTTCAGTGAACTGGACTCAACACCCCCTATTCACCGCACAAGAATATATCTGACTAGTAAGAATCTTCAAACCTATGTATTGATATCTCTCCGTAAGTGAGTCAAGGGGGTGTAAAGCGGCATAAACACAGCCGTGAAAAGCAGCTAAACCCCATTATAAAAATAAATTACTTTTCAAAACCCGTGAAACAAAGACAGTGAAAGAGAGAGAAATTCTTCCAAAATTCGTTCAGTGGCTGTGATGCAACCTGGATTGACCATATCTAGACCCACAGCTGATTGAGACATAAGGGTGGACACTCTTGCGGCTGAGAGGTTCGGTGAGGTTGGGTGAGCCAACGCAGACCCTTTCAAGTAATACTGCATGGTACCCATCCCATGGGTCCCCAATCTCCAGGTTCAAGGGCATCTTCCTACGTCGAAAACAGGCATGAGAAACCCAGAAGATGGTACACCGTGTGATCGGGAAAGGTTTCTAAAACGCACCTCATTTCTCATCTCCTTTGCTCGGGTTCGCCATTCCAGCCGATTTACTAGCCTTCTCCCAACTTGGAGAATCAGCACCTTTAACCTCCTGTTCCGTACAGGTTGCAATTTGTCCTGAGGATGAACGGGAAGAGGGGGAACCAATGAAAGACTAGCTCTAGGTGTTGGGACAGGCACAGGTCACTCTATTTTCCCATCAGGAAGAAGAATTAAGCACAAGCTCAGCCTGCCCCCCAGAACCAGATGAGGGCCTGAAGCAATCCTGCGCTTTTGCGGCCAGCTCCCAAAAAAGCGAGTTGAAAAATGGAGCTCAGGGGCACTGCAATTCACAAACCTGCACAGTTTTAAATGATACCTCTCGTCCACAAATATACTAAGGGAAGGCAACGAAGAGGCTTTGAAAGCAAGGCAGAATTGCAGGAAAAGGATTTCAGGAGGTAGATTCGAATCGCCTTGAAAGCACATGAAAAGCGGCAAAACGTGGACAATGATGCCCTTGGCCAAATAGGGCGTATGCGTTTTTTCCTGAATATATTCAGGAAAAAACGCATACGCCCTTTTTGGCCAACCAAGCAACCTGGAAAGGCCAATCAGCGCTCCAAAGAAGTCTCGCTTCCCAGCGGGCAAAAGGGCCATGCGGAAAAAAGTGTCCAAACCAGAAATGCAGGCCCGGCCATGGAGAAATGGGAGCCTTGCTACGCTGATGGGTGGGATGTAAATTGCCAACAGCCACTCTGGAGAAGTGTAGGGTGTGTTCTGAAACATCTAAAACACACAGCTTGGAGACCATAGGGCACTTCCACTCATGGGCGTATAAATTGGGAAAACTAAAAATCAGCAAGACACAGGCACCCCAAAGTTTAGGGCTGCTCTGTTGACAAGAACCCCCACTTCATTACACCTTAAATATCCTAGGAAAGAGAAAAATGGATAAAGAAGTTGTGGTCCTCATGTACAATGGAATATCACTCAGCCATGACATCCACGTCATAAGGCTAGTAGCAGCACGATGAGTGGATTTAGGTACGACGATTCTAAGTGAAATAAGTCACACAGAAAAGACACTTATCATAAGATATCACTTAGAGAGGGAATGTAAAAACCGCTACACTTGAACTGAATTGCAAAACAGAACAGAGTCACACGTTTAGGAAACACACTATGGCTGCTGAACGGGAAAGGTGAGGTGGGGTGATGCATAAAACAAGGGTTTCAAATTAGCTCCGATACCGTTCCATAAACCCAATATGTAAGAGACAAGACCTATTCCTTTTTCAGTGAACTGGACTCAACACCCCCTATTCACCGCACAAGAATATATCTGACTAGTAAGAATCTTCAAACCTATGTATTGATATCTCTCCGTAAGTGAGTCAAGGGGGTGTAAAGCGGCATAAACACAGCCGTGAAAAGCAGCTAAACCCCATTATAAAAATAAATTACTTTTCAAAACCCGTGAAACAAAGACAGTGAAAGAGAGAGAAATTCTTACAAAATTCGTTCAGGGGCTGTGATGCAACCTGGATTGACCATATCTAGACCCACAGCTGATTGAGACATAAGGGTGGACACTCTTGGGGCTGAGAGGTTCGGTGAGGTTGGGTGAGCCAACGCAGACCCTTTCAAGTAATACTGCATGGTACCCATCCTATGGGTCCCAAATCTCCAGGTTCAAGGGCATCTTCCTACGTCGAAAACAGGCATGAGAAACCCAGAAGATGGTACACCGTGTGATCGGGAAAGGTTTCTAAAACGCACCTCATTTCTCATCTCCTTTGCTCGGGTTCGCCATTCCAGCCAATTTACTAGCCATCTCCCTCCTTAAAGAATCAGCACCTTTAACCTCCTGTTCCGTACAGGTTGCAATTTGTCCTGAGGATGAACGGGAAGAGGGGGAACCAATGAGAGACTAGCTCTAGGTGTTGGGACAGGCACAGGTCACTCTATTTTCCCATCAGGAAGAAGAATTAACCACAAGCTCAGCCTGCCCCCCAGAACCAGAAGAGGGCCTGAAGCAATCCTGCGCTTTGGCGGCCAGCTCCCAAAAAAGCGAGTTGAAAAATGGAGCTCAGGGGCACTGCAATTCACAAACCTGCACAGTTTTAAATGATACCTCTCGTCCACAAATATACTAAGGGAAGGCAACGAAGAGGCTTTGAAAGCAAGGCAGAATTGCAGGAAACAGATTTCAGGAGGTAGATTCGAATCGCCTTGAAAGCACATGAAAAGCGGCAAAACGTGGACAATGATGCCCTTGGCCAAAAAGGGCGTATGCGTTTTTTCCTGAATATATTCAGGAAAAAACGCATACGCCCTTTTTGGCCAACCAAGCAACCTGGAAAGGCAAATCAGCGCTCCAAAGAAGTCTCGCTTCCCAGCGGGCAAAAGGGCCATGCGGAAAAAAGTGTCCAAACCAGAAATGCAGGACCGGCCATGGAGAAATGGGAGCCTTGCTACGCTGATGGGTGGGATGTAAATTGCCAACAGCCACTCTGGAGAAGTGTATGGTGTGTTCTGAAACATCTAAAAAACACAGCTTGGAGAGCATAGGGCACTTCCACTCATGGGCGTACAAATTGGGAAAACTAAAAATCAGCAAGACACAGGCACCCCAAAGTTTAGGGCTGCTCTGTTGACAAGAACCCCCACTTCATTACACCTTAAATATCCTAGGAAAGAGAAAAATGGATAAAGAA
The DNA here is from genome assembly GCF_949987535.1 of Balaenoptera acutorostrata. Lineage (NCBI taxonomy): Eukaryota > Metazoa > Chordata > Mammalia > Artiodactyla > Balaenopteridae > Balaenoptera > Balaenoptera acutorostrata. The sequence continues at coordinate 42,194 of NW_026646293.1, forward strand.
GTTGTGGTCCTCATGTACAATGGAATATCACTCAGCCATGACATCCACGTCATAAGGCTAGTAGCAGCACGATGAGTGGATTTAGGTACGACGATTCTAAGTGAAATAAGTCACAGAGAAAAGACACTTATCATAAGATATCACTTACAGAGGGAATGTAAAAACCGCTACACTTGAACTGAATTGCAAAACAGAACAGAGTCACACGTTTAGGAAACACACTATGGCTGCTGAACGGGAAAGGTGAGGTGGGGTGATGCATAAAACAAGGGTTTCAAATTAGCTCAGATACCGTTCCATAAACCCAATATGTAAGAGACAAGACCTATTCCTTTTTCAGTGAACTGGACTCAACACCCCCTATTCACCGCACAAGAATATATCTGACTAGTAAGAATCTTCAAACCTATGTATTGATATCTCTCCGTAAGTGAGTCAAGGGGGTGTAAAGCGGCATAAACACAGCCGTGAAAAGCAGCTAAACCCCATTATAAAAATAAATTACTTTTCAAAACCCGTGAAACAAAGACAGTGAAAGAGAGAGAAATTCTTACAAAATTCGTTCAGGGGCTGTGATGCAACCTGGATTGACCATATCTAGACCCACAGCTGATTGAGACATAAGGGTGGACACTCTTGCGGCTGAGAGGTTCGGTGAGGTTGGGTGAGCCAACGCAGACCCTTTCAAGTAATACTGCATGGTACCCATCCCATGGGTCCCAAATCTCCAGGTTCAAGGGCATCTTCCTACGTCGAAAACAGGCATGAGAAACCCAGAAGATGGTACACCGTGTGATCGGGAAAGGTTTCTAAAACGCACCTCATTTCTCATCTCCTTTGCTCGGGTTCGCCATTCCAGCCGATTTACTAGCCATCTCCCACCTTGGAGAATCAGCACCTTTAACCTCCTGTTCCGTAAGGGTTGCAATTTGTCCTGAGGATGAACGGGAAGAGGGGGAACCAATGAAAGACTAGCTCTAGGTGTTGGGACAGGCACATGTCACTCTATTTTCCCATCAGGAAGAAGAATTAAGCACAAGCTCAGCCTGCCCCCCAGAACCAGATGAGGGCCTGAAGCAATCCTGCGCTTTTGCGGCCAGCTCCCAAAAAAGCGAGTTGAAAAATGGAGCTCAGGGGCACTGCAATTCACAAACCTGCAGAGTTTTAAATGATACCTCTCGTCCACAAATATATTAAGGGAAGGCAACGAAGAGGCTTTGAAAGCAAGGCAGAATTGCAGGAAACGGATTTCAGGAGGTAGATTCGAATCGCCTTGAAAGCACATGAAAAGCGGCAAAACGTGGACAATGATGCCCTTGGCCAAAAAGGGCGTATGCGTTTTTTCCTGAATATATTCAGGAAAAAACGCATACGCCCTTTTTGGCCAACCAAGCAACCTGGAAAGGCCAATCAGCGCTCCAAAGAAGTCTCGCTTCCCAGCGGGCAAAAGGGCCATGCGGAAAAAAGTGTCCAAACCAGAAATGCAGGACCGGCCATGGAGAAATGGGAGCCTTGCTACGCTGATGGGTGGGATGTAAATTGCCAACAGCCACTCTGGAGAAGTGTACGGTGTGTTCTGAAAAATCTAAAAAACACAGCTTGGAGAGCATAGGGCACTTCCACTCATGGGCGTATAAATTGGGAAAACTAAAAATCAGCAAGACACAGGCACCCCAAAGTTTAGGGCTGCTCTGTGGACAAGAACCCCCACTTCATTACACCTTAAATATCCTAGGAAAGAGAAAAATGGATAAAGAAGTTGTGGTCCTCATGTACAATGGAATATCACTCAGCCATGAAATCAACGTCATAAGGCTAGTAGCAGCACGATGAGTGGATTTAGGTACGACGATTCTAAGTGAAATAAGTCACACAGAAAAAGACACTTATCATAAGATATCACTTCTAGAGGGAATGTAAAAACCGCTACACTTGAACTGAATTGCAAAACAGAACAGAGTCACACGTTTAGGAAACACACTATGGCTGCTGAACGGGAAAGGTGAGGTGGGGTGATGCATAAAACAAGGGTTTCAAATTAGCTCCGATACCGTTCCATAAACCCAATATGTAAGAGACAAGACCTATTCCTTTTTCAGTGAACTGGACTCAACACCCCCTATTCACCGCACAAGAATATATCTGACTAGTAAGAATCTTCAAACCTATGTATTGATATCTCTCTGTAAGTGAGTCAAGGGGGTGTAAAGCGGCATAAACACAGCCGTGAAAAGCAGCTAAACCCCATTATAAAAATAAATTACTTTTCAAAACCCGTGAAACAAAGACAGTGAAAGAGAGAGAAATTCTTACAAAATTCGTTCAGGGGCTGTGATGCAACCTGGATTGACCATATCTAGACCCACAGCTGATTGAGACATAAGGGTGGACACTCTTGGGGCTGAGAGGTTCGGTGAGGTTGGGTGAGCCAACGCAGACCCTTTCAAGTAATACTGCATGGTACCCATCCCATGGGTCCCAAATCTCCAGGTTCAAGGGCATCTTCCTACGTCGAAAACAGGCATGAGAAACCCAGAAGATGGTACACCGTGTGATCGGGAAAGGTTTTCTAAAACGCAACTCATTTCTCATCTCCTTTACTCGGGTTCGCCATTCCAGCCGATTTACTAGCCATCTCTCTCCTTGGAGAATCAGCACCTTTAACCTCCTGTTCCGTACAGGTTGCAATTTGTCCTGAGGATGAACGGGAAGAGGGGGAACCAATGAGAGACTAGCTCTAGGTGTTGGGACAGGCACAGGTCACTCTATTTTCCCATCAGGAAGAAGAATTAAGCACAAGCTCAGCC